>NW_028318564.1:0-300000 GCF_062004578.1 Staurois parvus | reverse complement strand
ATATATATATATATATATATATATATATATATATATATATATATATATATATATACACACACACATATACATACACACACACACATGTGATTTTGCACAGGACTTCTGCTATAGGGTGAAGGGGAAGCAGTTAATTATGTAACTGAAATCAAGTTAATCATTGGTTAACAATAGCTTGACCTTATGACATATATGACCTATGACATGTATGATAGAACAGTGCCATCTAGAGGTGGAATTGGGGAATGTTTCTACCATTGAACCACAGTATTGCAAAAGGAGACATGCCCATGCAGGATAGTAAAACTTTCCAAATATAAAAGGCCAACAACAGAAACTGAAGGAGGACTCTATGATGACATAACACCAAGGAGGATCTCTATCAGAGCCTGAAGGCACTTTTAGCCCAATTTACTGCAACCGTTTTAGAGCTAGACTGTGGTCTGTGTTGCCTACGGAGACTATGAAGCTTCTGTAATCTGAGCTAAGTAATTTTTAAGCATATTACTATTGTATACAGAACATAGTTTCGCTAAGAAGTTGACAGCATTTTGTTTGTTATAGGTATATCTGTCAGTCTTCTATTCCTAGAATTGTAATTGTTTGTATTGTATGTACAAATATTTTGCTTAGTAAAATCACATTAAAATACCACAAAGGTCTAAGCTTCCTTGCCTACAAAACGCAAAGCAATCTTACTAGATACCAAAGCAAAAAAAAATAAAAACTGTAAAATTTTTAATTTTTTTTTTTTTACTGCAATACTAAACATGTGATTTATATGATCACTTGCAGGTTAGGTCATGTACAATATGTGGGACACACAGGCAGAAGATTAAAAAACAGATTTTGTGAACATTTGAGTGATGTGAGAAATAATCACTCAACTAATGTAGCCAAACACTTTAATTCCAGGCATGCGGGTGCCTGCAGAACAATTGGTGTACAGGTGACAGCAAAAGTCAGGACCCCTATACGAGGTGGAGAATTTAGCATGTCTTTATGAAGGATGAGATCACAAACTGGAATCAGCTGTTTAGTTTCTATTTAGGCTGTTTTCCGACAGGTGAAATTCAGTATTGACTAAGCACATGTTTATGTGAAACACTTTAACTGTTCATTGTCCATCCTGTGAGGTATCATGTTTGTATTGAACATTTTTTTAACCTTCCAATAAATCATGTTTTTTTTTCTACAACATCGTTGAAGTGTTGTCAACCTACGTCCACTCCGCTTCAAGTTTATCTAAAAAAAAAAAAAAGAAAAAAAAAATTTCTCTACAGCTTTAATTGCATTACTTGACTATAATGAAGTAGACTCCTTGATGCATAGGGTAAATGTCAGTCTCCGGCTCTCTGCTCTGCTCCTCCAACGCTCATGGGAGCACCAGGCTTTGCAGGGGGCAGGAGTGGCTGGCTTGGGGCACTGGGAAGTTGAGACAGCTGGCAATCTGAAATCTGGGTGGATCCCGACATTTAAGTCACTGTCGGCTGAATATGCGTCACAGGAATACAGAACTGAGTACACTCCTGTGTCACACAGGAGAAGAAGAGGCAAGAAGTTAAGCAGCAGGAAGAGGACAGGGCAGCCCTGCAGTGAGGATTTCTATGGAATGCAGCCACCTGCACACCCGTGGAACATAATTCATTACCAGTAAATAATGTAACTAGAATTATAGAGAAAACAATTTAACTAGACTTTTTTAAACCTCTAGCAAAATAGATGTAAGCATATTGTGAGGGATATCATGTTCTATTCAACAGGCAACCTGTAATTTGACATCAAGATGTAAAAGTTTAGGAAAAATATATTAAAGTGGTAGTAAGGACAGACATTAAAAAAACAAACAAACCCGATATTAAAAAAAAACAAACCCGTTGACAAGCAGGGTTTTTATAACAGAAGAGACCCTGGAAGTCTCTTCTATTATAAAAGTCCCCCCTGCCTGTCAGCAGGTAATGTGATCTGAGCCACACATGTGCAGCTCAGACCACATTTATGTCCCGCAGCGATGTGACTCCTATGCGCATGTGGAGCAGTGACGCACCACTGCATGGTCATTCAAGCAGCCAAAGATATGAAACCTGAAATCAAGACCGGGCAAAGATGGAAGCAGCTGGAGACCAGGGAAAGCCCTGACAGTGCAGCGCTGGAGGGCTCTGTTTTTGGGTAAATCTGTCATAATGTACTAGTATGCAGTGCATACTAGTACATTATGTCTTAAACCTACAGGTGGGCACATTTTGTTCAATAACATGACTTAACTACCGCTTTATGTCAATTACAGGAGCAGAGTGATATGAATTTTGGGAAATTCTACAGACAAAATCATACTGCAATGGTTGTAATGAAGAGAACATTTCATTTTCTGGAATGAACAAAAAACCTTAGCTACCAAGAAACTGAAATAAAAGGTATTTTTAAAACGCGACAATAAAAAGACTATTACATAATTTTAATGTATTTTTACTCAAAAGCAAGAATTCTTCCAGAAAACCCAGAGTGGGAGTTAAAGGCTAAAACTATTCAAACTGATATTCTATTTGCAGACATGAGCTAACAAAATAAAACAAAGGCAAATCTCTCACTTTTGCGTGAGGAGGCTGTTAGAAAGAACTGTGGGTTTCCAGCACACTCCACTAATTATAAGGGGATCTTGCTACTGGGTTAAATTCTGTTTTACTTTATAGAGTATGCATCCAGACGAATAGGATCCCCTTGTCTAATTTTGCAGTGACTGCATCAGTGGGCAGAGTAAGACACAAAAACCCATTTAAATGTATTCCTCTAAACATATATCCACCAAGGATCTAACTACAGGTGCATATCAATAAATTAGAATAACATCAAAAAGTTAATTTATTTCAGTAATTCAATTCAAAAATAGAAGCTCATATTATATAGATTCATTAAACACACACAGAGTGAGCCCCTTGAGGGTTAGGGACTGATGTGAATGTGCAATATATATGTAAAGCGCTGTGTAATTTGACAGTGCTATAAAAGTGCCTGAAATAAATATATTTCAAGCATTTCTATCTTTTAATTTTGATGATTATGGCTTGCAGTTAGTGAAAACTTAAAATTCAGTATCTCAGAAAATAAGAATATTTTGAAAAAGTTCAATATTGTAGACTCATGGTGACACACGCTAATCAGCTAAATAACTCAGAACACCTGAAAAGGTTTCCTGATCCTTTAAATGGTCTCTCAGTCTGGTTGCACAATCATGAGGAAGACTGTTGCCCAGAAGAAAGCCATTGACCCCCTCCATAAGGAGGGTACGTCACAAAAGGTCGTTGCTAAAGAAGCTGGCTGTCCACAGAGTGCTGTATGAAAGCATATTAATGTAAAGTTGAGTGGAAGGAAAAAGTGTGGTAGAAAAAGGTGCACAAGCAAAAGGAATACCAGCAGCCTTGAGAGGACTGTGAAGCAAAAGCCATTCAAGAATTTTGGGGAGAATCACAAGGCTTGGACTACAGTTGGTGTCAGTGCTTCAAAATCCAACACACACACACACACACACACACACACACACACACACACACACACACACACACACACACACACACACACACACAGGAATCCAGGACATGGGCTACAACTGTCACATTCCTTGTGTCAAGCCACTCCTGAACCAGAGACATCATCAGAAGCATCTTACCTGGGCTAAGGAGCAAAAAGGATTGGACTGTTTCTCAGTGGTCCAAAGTCCTCTCTTCGGATGAAAGTAAATGTTGCATTTAATTTGGAAATCAAGGTCCTAGAGTCTGCAAGGAAGAGTGGAGAGGAAGAGAATCCAAGTTGCATGACGTCCATTGCGAAGTTTCCACAGTCAGTGATGATTTGGGGAGCCATGCCATCTGCTGGTGTTGGTTCACTGTGTTTCATCAAGTCCAAAGTGAGTGCAGTCCTCTATCAGGAAATTCTAGAGCACTTCATGCTTCCCTCTGCTGACCAGATTTATGGAAATGTTGATTTCATTTTCCAGCAGGACTTGGCTCCTGCCCACACTGCCACATGTACCAATACTTGGTTTAATGATCATGGGATCACTGTGCTTGATTGGTCAAAAACTCACCTGACCTAAATCCCATAGAGAATCTGTGGGATATTATCAAGAGGAAGATGAGACACCAGACCCAACAATGCAGACAAGCTCAGCAGTAACACAGGCTGATCGCTTCCATGCCATGCAACACTAATGCAATAATTCATGCAAAAGGAGACCTGACCAAGTATTGCGTGCATACTATACTGTACACGGACATACTTTTCAGTTAGCCAAACAGTCCTATATTAAACATCCTTTTTTTTGTTATTGGTCCAATGTAATATTCTAATTTTCTGAAATGCTGAATTTTGAGTTTTCACTAGCTGTAAGCCAAAATCATCAAAACTAAAAAAATAAATGATTGAAAAATATTGCTCTGTGTGTAATTCACTTTTTTAATTGAATTACTGAAATAAATTAACTTTTTGATGATGTTCTAATTTATTGAGATGCACCCATGAAGTTTGCATGTACCAGTGCCTTTGCAAACCAATTTATTACCATGTTAAAGTAGAACTAGCATCATTGCTGTGCATTGCCTGTGCAAAGAGCACAGGCAATGTGTTCTGTGGGAGAACAGTTAGCAACACAGAGGTGACATCACCAAAACTCACTCATTAGCAGTCAAAGGTAGCAGAGCCTTATATGACCTCACACAGCAGATACACAAATATAAGATTACTTAAAAGGTGTTAAGGGCACAATCACATATTAAGTAATGTGACTGCAATTCTTAGCTGTCCAAGAATGAGAGCGATTTTTCAGAGGCACAATGAATATTTTTAAATGTTCCTTAAAGAAAAGTCAAAGCTTTTTAGGTCATACTTCTCTGGGTCACAGAAATGCACTTACTTTTGCTCTCCTGTGACCCAGAATTAGTAGACAGCAGGCTAAAGCCCACTGTTGGCTGACGTAATAGAGACAGTCCTAGATGTAAAAGGATCCTCACCATATTGTTGGGATCCATCCAGCTGCCTGCCTGACAGCTAGCTTCAGCTCTCAATGTAAGGCTGAGAGCCGGAGCCAGTTGCACTTACCTCCTCTACAGCCCAGCATTCCAGTTAGCACTGGATGGGCAGAGTGGAGAGCTCCGACTCATAGTCCATGCTCTCCGCTCCAAGAAGAATGTCAACTGAGCGATCAGCGGTCATGTGGGACAGAATCTTCAACAGTTAGGGTGTACTGTTACATTTTCAGAGGTTTTACCTGTGCATAATAAACAAATGAGAAAGTACTTTGTGCAGCAGAGTTCAATGTTTGCTTAAAAAATTGATGCACAGCTCAATGTTTTGGTTATACTAGTCATGATGCTATCAGGTGGTCTGACATTGAGCTGTACAAAGATGGTCTGCATCCCTCACAGAAGGGCACTGAGCTTCTTAGTATGGAATTTAGGAGTTTTGTGGACATGCATTTAAACTGAGAAAAGGAGGCAGAGATGGGATTGTTGAGGAACATTTCTGTCCCCAGCAGGTTAAAACAAAATGTGAGTGTTTGTGTTGCTAAGGACTGAGCTGATGGGGTAGTCAATTCAGTTAAAGTTTCTGGTGGTAAAAAGAAAGCAGTAGATAGTGTTTGTCACGTCATGTGTACTAATGTTTGTAGTTTAGGCAACAAGCTTTGTGAGCTGACAGCTCTTATGTCTAGGCACAACTTGTACCTTGTTGCAATTAGAGACGTGGATTCAAATGACTGGGAAATCACTATAACAGGGTATACACTATACAGAAAAGACAGTAGGGAAGAGGGGAAGTGTAGTTGCCATAAATGTCAAAAATAACATAAATAAAAAGCAAAAATAGCATAAGGTTAACACTGATTCAAAAAACAAAATGAAATACAGTTGTGTTCAAAATAATAGCAGTGTGTTGAAAAAAGTGAATAAAGCTCAAAATCCTTCTAATAGCTTTTATTTCCATACACACAAATGCATTGGGAACACTACACATTCTATTCCAAATCAAAACATGAAGAAAAATAGATAAATAAATTGTGTTGTTCCTCTAAAAAATTTAAGAAAAGTGAATATTAGACTGTTCAAAAAATAGCAGTGTTTGTATTCTTCTTTACAAACTCAAACATTCACTATATAAACTGAAAAATGTTTGAACATTTTGCTTTCCTTTGAATCACTTCATTAATATTTAGTTGTATAAGCACTGTTTCTGAGAACTGCTATACATCTGTGTTGCATGGAGTCAGCCAACTTCTGGCACCTGTGAACAGGTATTCCAGCCCAGGATGATTGGACTACATTCCACAGTTCTTCTCTATTTCTTGGTTTTGCCTCAGAAACTGCATTTTTGATGTCACCCCACAAGTTTTCTATTGGATTAAGATCTGGGGATTGGGCTGGCCACTCCATAACGTCAATCTTGTTGGTCTGGAACCAAGGTGTTGCACGTTTACTGGTGTGTTTGGGGTCATTGTCTTGTTGGAACACCCATTTCAAGGGCATTTCCTCTTCAGCATAAGGCAGCATGACCTCTTCAAGTATTCTGATGTATTCAAACTGATCCATGATCCCTGGTATGCGATAAATAGGCCCAACACCGTAGTATGAGAAACATCCCCATATCATGATGCTTGCGCAACCATGCTTCACTGTCTTCACAGTGTACTGTGGCTTGAATTCAGTGTTTGGGGGTCGTCTGACAAACTGTCTCCGGCCACTAGACCCAAAAAGAACAATCTTACTTTCTTCACTCCACAAAATATTGCGCCATTTCTCTTTAGGCCAGTCAATGTGCTCTTTCGCAAATTGTAACCTCTTCAGCACATGTCTTTTTTTCAACAGTGGGACTTTGCGGGGGCTTCTTGCAGATAGCTTGGCTTCACATAGGCGTCTTCTAATTGTAACAGTACTCACAGGTAACTTTACACCTTCTTTGATCTTCCTGGAGCTGATTGTTGGCTGAGTCCTTGCCATTTTGGCTATTCTATCCATTCGAATGGTAGTTTTTAGCTTTCTTCCACGTCTTTCAGGTTTTGGTTGCCATTTTAAAGCATTTGCGATCATTTTAGATGAGCAGCCTATCATTTTCTGCACTTCTTTATATGTTTTCCCCTCTCCAATCAACTTTTTAATCAAGGTACGCTGTTCTTCTGAACAATGTCTGGAACGACCCATTTTCCTCAGAATTTCAGAGAGAAATGCACTGTAACCAGCATGTACAACATTTTCTGCCTTCCTCCCTTAAATAAGGGCAATCATTGCCACCTGTTTTTCAAAGAATGAATGACCTCACTAATAGAACTCCACACTGCTATTATTTTGAACATGCCCCTTTCAATTAGTGATTCAATTACAAAGAATCAGCAGCATGCATGTCATGACTGTTGGGTCTGTTGGATTTCTATTACTCTACTACACCTGCTAGTAAATTATTTGCCATGTAGAAATATCATTTCTACCAAAAACAGTGATTTATCAAGTTAGTGATGTCTGACTGCTATTATTTTGAACACAACTGTACCTCTGGGTCTGCCTTATAACCAGAGAGGGATCTTCCCTTAGAATTGGTGTAATACACAGAACCCCAGGACAGACTGAAAATTATGATAACTTGGTGATTGTCGAGACAACTGAAATGGCAATGAAGGGGGAGGTTTTGATTAAGGCTGGCCATACATTATACAATTTTGAGATTTTTGGTTTAGATTTGCCAAAAAATATATAATAGGAGGTCAAACCTAACACTTTCAATTGTATCCAATTAAGCAGGCTCTTGCACTAGATAGTTGAAGGTAAATCTAAAGGAAATTGGGCAGAAATTGGACAGAAAATTGTATAGTGTATGGCCAGCCTAAGGGTGATTTCAACATGCCAGACATGACAGCACTGAATGGGCTTTCTCTAAAACAGTTAGTAAGAAGTCCGACCTGAGGTGATCATATTCTAGACCTAGTACAGACAAATGGAGATCGACTGTCTAATGTTGAGGTGGGAGAAAATTTGGATTCTAGTGATCACCAATGGCTTTGGTTTGACATTAAAATAAGAAATAAAAAATCATATACAAAAACAAAAGTTGTAGATTTCAAAAAGACAAATTTTGCTGAAATGGGCGAATTTCTAAGAAATGAGTTGCAAGGTTGGTTTAAGTAATCAGTGGGCACTGTTAAAGTCTACTATCCTGGAGGAAACTAGATTATATGTCAGGCAAGTTAGTAAGAATTAAACAAGAAAAAAACAATATGTTTACTAAAGAGATAATTAGGATAGCAAAAAGGAAAAGGTCTCATAAGCCTACTCCTGTTTCCTCAGAGGACTAACCAGCTCTACTACGATCATACATCTCAGACTTGATTTTTTGGGGTAAGGGGGGGGGGTTTCTCACCCAGTCTCTTAAGACTACTTTATATTATGAAGATATTTTTCATCTTCTCCAATCCAACTGTGACACTCAAGTTTTGAAACCAAGATGATGACCCCTGTCTGGCATAGTTGGAGATGGAAGAGTCATACCCACTTCTCCTGGCCGTGCCCTTTCTCTTTCTGGCGTACGGAAGGTTTACAGTTTTGTACTTGGTGACATCTTTACGGCTGCAGGTAAGCCCATTCTCTCCCCTTTTTATTATACCATGCTGGGTCCAATACGGCCATAGATATTGACACAATGCGCATCCTCTCT
The DNA here is from genome assembly GCF_062004578.1 of Staurois parvus. NCBI lineage: Eukaryota > Metazoa > Chordata > Amphibia > Anura > Ranidae > Staurois > Staurois parvus. The sequence goes on along the minus strand of NW_028318564.1, from coordinate 291,312 downwards.
CCTGAGAGTGAATTGGGCCGGCCCCTTATGCACTTATTTTAGTGGATGAGTCATGCTGGGGCCCTCCCAGCGGCAGTCTCTTTTTTTTTCCATTACTGTTATGTTATTTGTACTCTGTTATATTCTCTGATGTGATTGAGTTTATACTATGCTGTCCTGGTATCTAGTCGAGGAAGAAGGGGGGTGCTTTTGGTCACTTGGCACCTGGTGATGGACGGCTGACCGCCCCTTGCTGGTCGGTGGTCACCGTCCCCTGCCTGGGGCTGTGGTCCTTGTGAAGTGCAGGGGGGCGCCCCAATCTACCCTTTGCTGATTGTTAATCCATGTGGTTTTGTGGTCCCAACCTCTACCTGGTTGTGGCGGTGATGTCTCATATCCGTACTATGCATCACATCCTTAAAGGGCCTTTGCCCGTGCATCTCCTCTACCCTAACTTTCTGCTTTTCCAAAGATTTTTTTTTAGCTTTGCCCGCCTGTGAATGCTGTAAACCCTTCATAGGGTGGCTTCTTGTGGGAGTGCTCTGCACACTCTCCCAGGGACCCTAGACTTGACTTCAATTGTAGACATATCCCATTCTCCCACTTCACATACCCTTACCTTCTTTCCCCACCGATTACCTTTGTTCTCCCTATCCTTTTTCCCTTCCTCTTCTGGTCTCCGTTCTCACTGCTCTGCTCTCTTTCCTCTCCCTCCCTTCCCTCTCACCCCTCTTTTTCGGTCCCTCCTCTTACTCTCCCCTGTTCTTGGGGCCTCACTCTTTCACTCCGTGGTCCATCTCTCTCATCCAGGGTCTTCTGAGGGGCACATAGACACTTATCTGTGGAGGGGAGGTGTCTCTCGGTTTTGTCATGGGCCTACTAAAGATAACCACTTTGAATACTAGGGGTCTTAACACTCTGGAGAAACACTCACGGCTTCTGGTTGATCTCGGGAAAAGTAAGAATCAGGTCACTTTTCTACAGGAAACGCATTTCAAAGGTGATCATATCCCTAATTAACCAACAGGGACAACCCATGGGTGTACCATAGCCCCTCACCTATTTCTAAATCGAAAAGCATCAGTACCATGATAGGCAACTCTGTGCCTTGGTCGTGTGCACAGGCGGACTGACAACTCATGGGGCCCCCAGGCAATAGGGGGATCATGGGGCCCCTGTGTCCTTGCCCAAACTCAAAAAAGGCTATGAAAAAGGTACCAGGGGCATCTCATGGGGCCCCCTACTGACCCCGGGCCCTCGGGCAGTGCCCGAGTTTCCAAATGGTCTGTCCGCCCCTGGTCGTGTGGCTCGGTGCACTCGGACCCGTTGGGCCAGTTTCTCTTGCCGAAAGAGATGATTCGGGATGTGCGGTTCACTTTTGTTAACTTTTATTGCCCAAATGTTAACCAGGTACAATTTCTACAAGACTTGTTACCAACCCTCTTGAATTTTGTTGAGGGAACCTTCATTTTTGGTGGAGACCTCAATTTTGCTATGGACCCTTTATTAGATGTCTCCCGGGGTTCCTCCCATTTATCGTATGCACGCCTCAGACATCTGAAGGGTGACCCGCAACTTCTGTGGTTAGTTGATCCGTGGAGATTGTTGAATCCTCAGGGTCATGACTACTCATTCTTTTCCCCGGTCCATCATACCTACTCTTGCCTGGACTATATTTTGAGCTCCCATCAGGGTCTTCCCTCGGTTGTCTCAGCGCAAATTGATGTTATCTCCTTCTCTGATCATGACACAGTTCACCTCATCCTCAGACTAGATTCAAATATGTGAGGTCCCCCTTCGTGGAAGCTGAATGAAACCCTTCTTCATTCCCCAGACACTTGTGCCAAATTGCAGGTGACTCTTGTGGAATAATTTGCGATCAATTGCAATTCTGTGGACAATCCATTAGTAGTGTGGGAAGCTCATAAACAAGTGATTCGAGGCCTGCTGATTTGTATCGGCGCACGCCATAAAAGGGAACGCTCTCACCAGACTGATACTCTCCTGAACGATTTGCGGAGACTTGAACGTTCCCATAAAGCAATGTTCGCACGTGCCACCTACCATGAACTCTCCAGAGTTCGGGAAGACCCGTGGTCTTCTCTCTATCTTAAAACAAAGCAAAAATTGGCATGGGCTCACCGCTCTACGTATGAGTTTTCCAATATGCTGGGTATCTTGTTGGCTCGGGCTCTTCGACAGAAGTTAACCACTTCTGCTGAAATGGCTGCCAAATTCTATAGGTACTGTCATGACCTATACAATATAGGCCAATCTCTTGCAGATGCTCCCCCTCCGCAGGGTCTGCCATCACTTCAATCCTATGTTTCGACCTCGGGCATGCCATCCCTTCCTCCAGAGATATGCACGGAACTGGAGGAGCCAAGTACAGGTGAGAAACTCAGAGTGGCATTGGCACAGTCCACACCTAAAAAGGCCCCTGGATCTGACGGTCTTACTCCTGCCTACTAAAAGACCTGTTTCGATATTCTATCTCCCCACTTGGTCCCTGCACTAAATTCCATTGTACAAGGGCTACCCATGCCCTGAGATGCTCTGCGGGCCTACATTTCCTTAATACCCAAGGAAGGAAAGGACTCCCCCAGATGTGGGAGTTACAGGCCAATAGCCCTGCTTAATTCAAACCTGAAATTATTTGCTAGGATCTTGGCCAATAGACTACTCCCACATCTGCCATATTTGGTGCACCAGGATCAGGTGGGTTTCGTCCCCTTACGGGAACTAAGAGACAACATGATTCAAGTCCTTAATCTAAGACATGCGGCCAAGACCTCCCGTCAACCCCTTCTCTTGCTGTCCACGGATGCAGAGAAGACTTTTGACATGGTCATCTGGCAGTTTATCCAAACTACTTTACAACATATTGGAATGGGGCCAGCCATGCTATCCTGGATTTCTTCTCTCTATTCCTGCCCATCTGCTGCTGTTAAGGTCAACGAAACTAGGTCTTACTTTTTTGAGATTTCCAATGGCACTCGCCAGGGTCGCCCGCTCTCTCCCCTGATTTTTGTGCTCCCCTTGGAACCCTTCCCTCTGCACGATCAGACTGGAGTCCGGTATTCCTGGCTACGTCAAGGCCTCAGGGACCCACAGGGTAGAAGGCTTTGCAGATGATTTGAGATTCTTCCTAACTGACCCACTTTCATCTCTGCCGACCCTGCTAAATGCCTCTCATGAATTGGGATCCCTTTCATGTTTTCAGATTAACATAGCCAAATCCACAGCCCTTAATATTTCAGTACCCACAGGAAGAGGTGAGACGCCTTCGCCCTTTGCTTCCCTTCCACTGGGCCACTGATTCCATCTGTTACTCGGGAGTCCATATTACTCCTGACCAGGATGCTCTCTACTTGGCCAACTTTGAATGCCAACGTATCAGATCCGAACGGATGAGCTGCAAAAGCGGTTCACTTACCCTCACATGGCTCAGGTGTTGTAATGCGCTCAAAATGACTTTTATTATTATTATTATACAGGATTTATATAGCGCCAACAGTTTGTTCAGCGCTTTACAATATAACGGGAGACAATACAGCAACAATACAGTTCAATACAAGAGGGAAAGGAGGACCCTGCTCCTTGGAGCTTACAATCTAGGAGGGAGGGGATAGTGGTACAAAAGGTAGTAACTGTGGGGGATGGACTGGTTGGAAGAGTAGAAGATTCCATTATTAGCTGAGGGCAGGATAGGCTTCCCTGAATAGATAGGTTTTCAGAGATCGCCTAAAAGTGAGCAGAGTAGGTGATAGTCTGATAAATTGGGGTAGAGAGTTCCAGAGGATGAGGGAAGCTCTGGAGAAGTCCTGGAGACGAGCATGGGAGGAGGAGACAAAGGAGCTAGAAAGCAAGAGGTCTTGTGAGGAGTGGAGAGTACGGTTTGGGTGATATTTAGAGACAAGATTGTTGATGTAATTTGGGGCAGAGTTATAAATGGCTTTATACGTTATTGTTAATGTTTTGAATTTTATCCGTTGGGCAATGGGAAGCCAGTGGAGGGATTGGCAGAGAGGGGTGGCAGATACAGAACAGTTAGTAAGGTGGATGAGTCTGGCAGCAGCATTCATGATAGACTGAAGAGGGGATAGCCTGCGATGAGGTAAGCCAATGAGGAGGGAGTTACAATAGTCAAGGCGAGATATAACAAGGGAGTGAATAAGCTGCTTAGTGGTTTCCGAGGTTAGGAACGGCGTATCTTGGAGATGTTGCAGAGGTGAAGTCTACAAGATTTGGACAGTGATTGGATTTGGGGGTGAAAGGACAGATGGGAGTCTAGGATTACACCTAGTACCCTGGCATGAGGGGAAGGAATGATGATTGTGTTATTGATCTTGATGGAGAAGTCAGGGGAGGGGGCACGGGCTAGGGGGAATACTAAGAGCTCAGTTTTGGAAAGACTGAGTTTGAGGAAGTGGAGTGACATCCATGCCGATTTGTCGCTTAGTAGGTTAGTAATGCGAGAGGAGACTGAAGGGGTGAGATGAGGGGTAGAAAGATAGATTTGTGTGTCATCAGCATAGAGAAGGTACTTAAAGCCATGGGAGTTTATCAAGTGACCAAGGGAGGAGGTGTAGATGGAGAAGATAAGGGGTCCAAGGACAGAATCTTGAGGGACCCCTACAGAAACAGGGAGTGAAGAGGAGGAGGCAGCGTTATGGGTAACGCTGAAGGAGCGCTGCTATAGGTAGGAGGAGAACCAGGAGAGAGCAGAGTCTCTGAGGCCAAGAGAGTGGAGTTTTTTTTGAGGAGGAGGGGATGGTCAACCGTATCAAAAGCCGCAGAGAGGTCAAGTAGTAAGTGTATGGAGTAGTGGCCATTGGTTTCAGCTGTTAGTAGATCATTAATGAGTTTTAGTAGGGCAGTTTCCGTTGAGTGTAGTGAGCGAAAGCCAGACTGTAGAGGGTCAAGAAGGTTGTTGTCGGTGAGGTGGGAGCTCAGGCGATTGTAGAATAAGCGTTCTAGGAGTTTAGATGTAAATGGCAGCAGGGAGATGGGTCTTAAGTTGTTCATGTTGGTGGGGTCCAGGGAGGGCTTTTTAAGTATGGGAGTGATGTGCGCATGCTTTGGAGAGGAGCGGAAGGCATCAATAGAGAGGGAGATTGATGATTTGAGTGAGGGAGCATAGGATGGAAGAAGAGGGTGACCGTAGTAGTTGTGTGGGGACATAATCCAGGGGGCAAGTGGTGAGACAGGCTTCTGAGAAAACCTTAGTGACCTCTTCGGTAGTAGCAAGGTCAAAAGAGGAAAGTGTTGAGGGAGGTTTAGTATAAGGTATGCTAAGTGGGATGGATGTCTGTGCAGTGGCGATGCCCCGACGAATTGCGTCAATCTTGTTTTTGAAATGACTTGCAATCTCGTGAGCAGTAAGTAAGGTACTGGGTGGAGGTAGAGAAAGTAGAGAGTTAAAAGTAGAGACGACGAGGACTGGATGACAAGGTATTAATAAGAGTGGCAAAGTAGGCTTGTTTGGCAGCATGAAGGGAGGAATTGTATGTTAAGAAAGCAGATTTATATAGGGTGAATGCTTGCTGGGATTTGGTTTTATGCCACAATCGCTCCAGCGCATGACTATGTCATTTAAGATATCTGGTGTCGTCAGTCTGCCAAGGTTATAACGGTCGGGGCCTGATGCTTCGTGTTGTTAGAAGAGCAAGTGCTGTTGTAGACAGCAGTGGCCAGGTCAAGGCAGGACAGGGGAGAGATTCTGTCATAGAGTTGGTCAGTAGCAGAGTGGAAAGGAGTAGGGTTCAAGTTGTGAAGGTTTCTGAGGGTAATTGTTTGCTGCTTGGAGGGATAGGTGTTTGAAGACTAGGACACTGTGAAGGTGATGAGATTGTGATCAGAGAGAGGAAAGGGGGTGTTTGTGAGGTTGTAGGGAGTGCAAAGATGGGAGAAAACAAGGTCTAATGTATTCCCATCAGAGTGAGTGGAGGACTGTATACATTGTGCTAATGCAAAAGATGAGGTTAGGTTGAAGAGTTGGGATGTAGCCAGGTTGTTGACATTAATAGGGATGTTAAAATCTCCGAGAATGATAGTAGGTAGTTCAGAGGAGAGAAAGTAGGGTAGCCAGGTGGAGAAATCATCAAGAAAGCGGGACACCGGTCCAGGAGGCCGATAGATCCTCAGAGAAATGGGAGAAAACAGCCGGATGCAGCGAGTCTCGAAAGAAGAGATGGATAGAGAGGGAGGGTTAGGGAGGACTTGAAAAGGTGCTCAGTGAGGATAGAAGAAAACCAACTCCACCACCTTTCCAACCACTGGGTCTGGGTGAGTGGGTCCAGAGAAGGCCTCCACAGGAAAGTGCTGCAGGAGAAGCAGACTCTGCTGCTTGGAGCCAGGTTTCTGTAATTGCTAGTAGGTTAAGGGAGCGGGAGACAAAAAGGTCATGGACAGAGGTGAGCTTATTACAGAAAGAGCGGGCATTCTAGAACGCACATGAAAAAGGGAAGGTGGTTTTTGGGAGCACGGGGACTGATGTTAAATTGAGGGGATTGCGGCTATTCCCAGAAGAAAGAGGATGCCTGGTGTGGGGGTGAAATACTGGAGGACCAGGGTTTGGGGAGATATTCCCAGAGGTTAGGAGAAGAAGAAGGGTGAGGAAAGTAACATGGGAGCGAGATCTACACGAATGCACATGCCTTCCAGTCCTGGTGTTTGGGTCAGCAGGAAAGGAAGTATCAGCAGGAGGTGATGAGAGCAGTAGTAGGGAGATGGTAGCAGTGAGGGTGAGTTGTACAAGTTTTGGGGCGGAGCAAAGGGGTAAATAAGTGAGATTTTGGGAACGCAGGAAAGTAATATGAAAAGGAGGAGTAGAGGGGACATATTAAAAAAGTACACGGAGTGGGACTCAGACTTGTAAGAGATGTTTCCCAGGGTGTTTGCTTGCAGTCTGTCCAGCATGCAGTAGAGTTTCTTGTTGATGTATCTTCATGCTTGTAATGAACCGCCTGGCGGTATCTCTAGCAATCCACGGAATAGGGTTCCCCAGAGCACGGAGTCTAAGTCCCAATCTGCTTGTTCACCAGTGCCCCTGATGGTGGGGATGGACTTGGAGCAGACTGAGACCAGGTCGCAGCCCCCGAGTACACCCACCCGTGGTAGAGGGATCCGCCAGAGGTATCTGCAAACAGAGAGCCTGATGTGAAGAGGCGGATGGGCCCGAGCAGGACGGATGGATGAGCAGAAGCGAGGTCAGACAGGCCGAGTCGGTAACAGTGGAGGCAGCGCAATACAAGGCAGCAGGCAGAGAACGGTCGGGTCACACGCCGGGTCAGCAGCAGGAGGTCAGAGCAAATTAGGGGCATTCAAGAGAGAGGTCAGGCAAGCCAGGGGTCAGAGCAGGAGAGTACAGCACGGTCAGGAACAATCCGGGTCAGCAACAATCAAATACCAACGAATACAGAAGCAGGAACACAGGGTAGACCAAACGGCAACCAGTGTCAGCGCAGAGTGGATTTAAAATACCGCGCCCTGCGCTGTCATTGGTGCCAGGCGCGCACCCGCAGCCCCAAGTGCGCATGCATGAGTTCCGTCTCTGCCGCGGCCGGCCAGGACCTAGTGCCCGCACACCAGTGCGAGCCGGCACACTGCGCCTGCGCAGAGCCACACGCTGCGGCGGCTCCTGACATTGCCCCCCCCCCCTACGGGCAACCTCCGGGTGCCCAACTGATCTCTCCTCCGCGGGTGGTTGCGATAAAATTCCCGGACAAGCCTGGGGGCATGAACATTTTGGGCCGGTTCCCGTGAGTTCTCCTCAGGGCCATAACCCTTCCAATTGATCAGAAACTGTGTCTGGCCCCCCCTTTTCCGGCAATTCAGGATTGCTTCCACCTCAAATTCTTCTTGTTCAATAATGGTTATTGCTTCTGGAGGTCTGGACTTCCGATCCGGGAAGGGGTCTAGCTTATCTGGCTTCAGTAGCGACACATGGAAAACTGGGTGAATTTTAAAAGTTTCCGGAAGAGTGAGCTCATATGCTACCTTGTTGATCCCTTGTTCACCCAGAATGGACCCACAAACTTTGGACCCAGTTTCTTTGACGGACAAAACATCTTCAAATTTGTTGTTGCCAGCCAGACCTGATCCCCAGGTTGCAACACTAGTTCCCCCCTTCACTTCCTGTCGAAGGCCTTTTTGTTGTCCTCCTGAGCTTTTGCAATGGCTTCCTGAAGTACCTTGTTGTTGGCAGAAAAAAAATTCAGCGTGCTTTGAGTGGCAGGAACTGAGCTTTCGGCAATCAGATCAGGCAGGAATGTGGGATGCAACCCATAATTTGCAAGAAATGGTGATTAACCCGTAGCTGAATGATTCGTGTTGTTGTAGGCAAATTCAGCCAGCGGCAGAAGTGCCAGCCAATCATCCTGCAGGAAGGACGTGTAGCATCTCAAGTATTGCTCCAACGTTTGGTTTGTCCTCTCTGTCTGCCCATTCATCTGTGGGTGGTAAGCGGAAGAAAGGGACAATCTGATTCCTAATGCTTCGCATAACGCCTTCCAGAACATTGAGGTAAACTGGACTCTTCGGTCTGAGACAATGTCTTCAGGAACTCCATGCAGTCTTACCACTTCTCTTATGAAGATTTGCGCTGTTTCCAGAGCCGATGGCGTATTCTTCAGAGGCAAGAAGTGGGCCAGCTTCGACAGGCGATCCACTATTACGAAGATCGTGGGGTGGCCTTGAGACGGAATCATTTGCCACGGTCGATCAGGTATAGCCAGTGGGCGTAGCAAACCCTAGGCCTTGCTCCTGGAGGGTTTGTTCCTCTGGCAGGTGGCGCAGGTCTTGACGTAGAGCTCACAATCCTTGATCATACTTGGCCACCAGAATGTGTGCTGAAGTAATTCCAGAGTTTTCGCCATTCCGAAATGACCTGCCATCGGGCGATTGTGGCAGTGTCACAGGACCAATGTTCGGACCTCTTCTGGTACCGCGATTCGCCCTTCCTTCCATAAGAGCCCTCCCTTGCTCTGGAGGGACACCCCGGGTGGGTTTGGCATTCCCACAGATGCATCCTGTAGCCTGGAATGTAGCTCCGTTTGGAGGGCCAGGAAGTTCTCCGAGGACAAGATAGTGTCAGGTTTAGGGACCTCTTCAGGGTCTTCAAACATGCGCGAAAGAGCGTCAGGCTTTGTGTTCTTGGAGCCTGGCCTATACGTGATGTGGAAGGAGAACCGGGAGAAAAAGAGTGCCCATCTCGCTTGGCGTGGTCTCCAGCGTTTTGCCGTTCTCAAATATTCTAAATTCTTGTGATCGGTGAAGATCAGAATTGGATGCGTGGCTCCTTCCAGCAGGTATCTCCACTCCTCCAGTGCGGTTTTTATGGCCAAAAGTTCTTGAGCTCCAATATCGTAGTTCCTTTTTGCGGTGTAAGTTTCCTCAAGAAAAATGCCACTGGGTGCAGGAGCTCCTTGGTGCATTTCCTCTGGGACAGGACGGCCCCTACAGCATTTTCCGAGGCATCAACTTCCAAGACATAAGGCAGGGAGGAATCAGGATGACTGAGAATGGGAACGGTGGTGAATAATCCCTTCAGAATTTCAAATGCCGCTTGAGCCTCGGGTGTCCATTTGAAACGGACCCCTTGTTTGGTCAGCTGGGTAATGGGGGAAACCAGACCAGAGAAGTTCCTGATAAGCTTTCTATAAAAATTTGAAAACCCAATAAAGCGTTGCACACCCGTGGGTACTGGCCAATCCAAGATCGGCGAGACTTTCTGTGGATCCATCGCAACCCCCATGGTGGAGATGATCAGCCCCAGGAATGCAATACTGCGCTGCTCGAAGCTGCACTTGTCAGCTAGAGCGTACAGTCCATGTTGGCGTAGTCGTTCCAATACACTTGTAACATGACCCCTATGAGCTTCGAGTGAGGGAGAGAAGATTAATATGTCATCTAAATAGATGACCACGAAAACATCAAGATAATCCCGAAAAACATCATTGATGAAGTGCTGGAACGTGGCCGGGGCATTGCAGAGTCCGAATGGCATGACCAAATACTCGAAATGGCCAAATAGAGTACGAAACGCTGTTTTCCACTCATCCCCCTCCCTTATACGGACCAGACCGTATGCACCCCTTAAATCTAGTTTCGTAAAGATCACTGCTGACTTTAGTTTCTGGAAGAGTTCTGGGACCAGGGGCAGTGGGTAGCGATTTTTTATCGTGATCTTGTTTAAATCGCGATAATCAATGCAGGGCCGTAGGGACTTATCTTTTTTTCTCCACAAAAAAGATTCCAGGACCGGCTGGTGACATGGAGGGGCGGATGAACCCCTTTCAGAGGTTCTCATCTATATACTCCTTGAGGACCCCTAGTTCTAGCTCAGAAAGGGGGAAAATCCAACCGAACGGAATTTCAGAACCGGGTAGGAGGTCTATGGGACAGTCATATGTTCGGTGGAAGGACGTCTGCCCCCAGTTTACTGAAGACGTCCAAAAAACTGTGATAGGCCGGAGGGATGGCCTGAATTAGGTTGATATCTCCGTCCATGCAGAGGAGGAATTGGGTAGCCGCGGGGCCCGAGGCATGGCAGTGTTCCCGACAATACAGGGATTGGAACTGAATGATTGGGAGACCGGGTCCAATCTGGGGATTATGGGCCCGCAACCAAGGAAGCCCCAGAATGACTGGGAAAAGAGGGGAGGCTATAGCGTGCAGTCGGAGGAACTCCCGATGATGGCCAGCTACTGTGGTGCAGATAGGAGGGGTCTACCAACCCCGACTTGATACGTGACCCGTCGGCCAAAAATATGTTAAGACCCCGTTCCCTAGTCTGGAGGGGGATTTTCTGTTGATGGGCAAAATCTAAATCCACAAAGCAACTGCATGCTGCGGAATCAATTATTGCCATCACGGACACGGTTCTTCCTGGGAGCTGAAAGGAAACAGGTATGGCTAAGTATTTGGACTGGTTGAGACTTTCAGCAGATAGAGAAGAAAAAAAGAGAGGCAGACTTACTCATTTTCACTGGACAGGAACGCACCATATGACCGGCTTCTCCACAATACAGGCACAGATTCCTAGACCTTCTCCTCTGGCATTCTTTGGCCGATAATGATGGCCGAGCCAATCCAAGCGGCATGGGTTCGGGTTATCCACAGGCTCTGGGATCTGGTTTCCTCCCAGCAAAGGTTGTACTGAGCCCCGAGTGGGTACCCATGTTACTCTCGGACCCTGGCTGGTCCTCTCAAATCTGCGTTCCAGCAGTCTGCGGTCTATCTGAATGGCCAAGGTAATGAGGTCCTCCAAAGAATCGGGTAGGCCTACCCGAGCTAACTCGTCCTTAAGGGTCTCGGAGAGCCCTATGCGGAACTGGTGGCGTAAAGCAGCGTCATTCCACCGGGTATCCCCCATCCATCGTCTAAATTCTGACGCATATTCCTCCGCTGCCCAGCGGCCTTGTCGGAGGGAGTACAGGGCCATTTCTGCGGAGGCTGCCCGCTGTGGGTCATCGTACAATACGGCCATAGCATCGAAAAAATCTGTTACTGTTTCCAGGTGGGAATTGTGGTTCTCCATCAGATGGTGGGCCCAGTCCTGGGGTTCATCCTGGAGCAGGGATACGATAAATCCCACCTTAACTGCCTCTGTGGAAAATGTGCGTGGCTGCAGACTAAAGTAGAGTTAACACGCATTCCGGAAGGCCCTGAACCGTGCTCGGTCCCCGCTGAAACGTTCCGGCAGTGGAACACGGGGTTCTGGAGTAGGCAGCGCGGCTATAGCTCCAGTAGATGGTCCTGGAGATTCCCCGGATGAAGCAGGGGTAGCCGGACTCTGGGAGGTGGTGGCAGGTGCGGCTAGTGTCTGAATGCGGTTCTCCAGATGTGTGTATCCATCTTGCAGTGTCTTGATGGCTTTGGGTCAGAGCCTCCAGGTGCTGGCATATGTCCTCTAGTGGGGATGGTCCTCTTCCAGGCTCTGTCATGGCCATTTGGTACTGTAATGAACCGCCTGGCGGTACCTCTAGCAATCCACGGAATAGGGTTCCCCAGAGCGTTAAGTCTAAGTCCCAGTCTGCTTGTTTACCAGGGCCCCTGATGGTGGGGATGGACTTGGAGCAGACCGAGACCAGGTTGCGGCCCCTGAGTACACCCACCCTTGGTGGAGGGATCCGCCAGAGGTATCTGCAAACTGAGAGCCTGATGCAAAGAGGCGGATGGGCCCGAGCAGGACGGATGGATAGATGGATGGATGGATGAGCAGAAGCGTGGTCACACAGGCCGAGTCGGTAAGCGTGGGGGCAGCGCAGTACAAGGCAGCAGTCAGAGAATGGTCAGGTCACACGCCGGGTCAGCAACAGGAGGTCAGAGCAAATTAGGGGCATCCAAGAGAGAGGTCAGGCAAGCCAGGGGTCAGAGCAGGAGAGTACAGCACGGTCAGGAACAATCCGGGTCAGCAAGGATCAAATACCAACAAATACAGAAGCAGGAACACAGGATAGACCAAACGGCAACCAGTGTCAGCGCAGAGCGGATTTAAATACCGTGCCCTGCGCTGTCATTGGTGCCAGGCGCGCACCCGCGGCCCCGAGTGCATATGCGCGAGTTCTGTCTCTGCCGCAGCCGGCCAGGACCTAGTGCCCGCACACCAGTGCGAGCCGGCACACTGCGTCTGCGTACAGCCACACGCCGCCGCGGCTCCTGACACTGCTGCTTGAGTTATTCTGCTTCAGTTAAACTGCTGTGTTCAACTGAGTCTTAGCACTCCATCAAAGCAGCACTCACGCAAAAGCAGCACCCCATCTGTGACTGTGCCCCCCATCTGACTTTGCTCCCTAAGATCCTTTACATTCTTCAGGCTCTCCCCATTCGCTTGCCACCCTCCTTTTTCAAAAAGGTTCATGCTCTCTACCGAGGTTTCATTTGGTCACATTGGAAACCTCGTCTCCAGCTTTGGCTCTTACATCTTCCCATCTTACATCTTCCCAAGCGTCAGGGTGGGTTGGGTCTTCCGGACGTCCGTGCCTACTACAGAGTGGCCCACTTGAAGAGGTTAGTGGACTGGCATTGCCATAGAGAGGCAAAGCATTGGGTGGCGATGGAGTTGGAGGATTCCTGGGGCACCGCTAGAAGCTGGCCCTGGATCTCGTCACACGTGCCTTGGCGGACCATCCTACACTCGGTAGCACGTTGTTGGTGTCTCGGGAGATTTTTGGTAATTCTTCCCTTTCTCCGCTGCCTTCCCCTATGATCCCTGTTCTGGAGAATCCAGAATTCCAACCAAGATTGGACAACCCCCAATTGCAATGCTTGGCTGCCACCAGGCGCCTACATCTTTGTGATTTCCTGGATCCCGATGGCAATCTCGCCCCCTCTATCCTATCGACGGCCATGGACCCTCCATTAGACTTCTGGAACAATCTACAACTTCAACATTTTCTTTGACGATGTTCCCGTTCTCCGGCAATTTGTCACCGTCTGACAGAACTGTAAAATGTCTGTCATAAGCGAGTGCCTATACATCGTCTCTCCATTTTGTTTGCTGTAAAAAGACTTTAACCCTACCTTCCTATCGCACTGGGAAGCTGATTTTGGCATTCATTTCACGGACATACAGGAGAAGATTCTCCCCTTTCACAGAAATCATCCATTGCCTCTAAGGTTCAGGAAACTGGTTATAAAATCTTGACCAGGTGGTATAGGGTCCCTATGACCTTACATCGCATCTTTCCTTAAATTCCAGACCTATGCTGGAGATGCGGTGCTGACCGGGGTATGATTTTCCACATCTTCTGGGCCTGCCCTAAGATTAAAACATTCTGGCAGATCGTGACCAGCACCATTAAGGACTTGACAAATGTTGACATGGCACATGATCCAGCGGCATCACTGCAGACAACACCTTACAGATCGCCCAATTAAAATATATAAGGCCTCGATGATTCAACTGCTAAACGCGGTGAAAGCTTGCATTCCCCTGTGCTGGAGGTCTGTACACCCACCTACGAGGGCCCTATGGTTTTCCAAAGTCAATAAGCTAAGAGACATGGAGAACCTCACAGCCTCTTTATATGACCGTGGGGAAATTTTCCGAGACACCTGGAGGCAATATTTTGTCTATACTGACTGCTACCTTCAGCAATCTCCTGGGCTGGTCTCCGGGGCCCCACCTCGCCCGATTGGTGTGGTCCCCAGATGGTAGGGATGCTCTGCCTTATTATGCTATTCTCTACTCAACTAGTTTCTTCTCGACTTCATATTCGGTTTTCCTTGATTTTCTTGAGGATCTTTGTTTGAGATCTGTGTCCCTGCCTCCTTTTCCGCACCCTCTTCCCCCTCTCTCACCCTCCTCCCCTACTCCCTTTTTTTCCCATCCTACTTTCCTCTGCCCTTTCCGATATCCCATCTCTTATCCTACTTCGCTCCCTCCATCCATTCATAGGTTTGTCCATTGGTTTCCCATATAATCGGGCGCTATATACCGGAAGTGACTGATCAATGTGGTGCCTGAATCTCTGTCCCTTTCCACTCCTCTTTTGTCGGTACATGAGCAACCTTTGGTAACCCGGTTCTTTTACTGGCTTTTACAGGTGGTTGTATACACTAGACCTTTACTCAGGCACCCCGGGCCAAGATATTGTAGCTGCAGAACTGCCTTATTATACCATTGTTTGTACCTGTTTTTACCATAACCTCGATAGTTTACTTTTGTATCCTCTTATTTTGGTTCATCTACTGCCAAGTGTTCTTATCTTCTGTATACTTTGTACTGTGCAATCTCTGGCTTTTTGAACAAGGAACATATATAAATAAAGGAATTAAAAAAAGAAAGGGGATAAACTCGTTTAAAGATTAATAAAGCAATGGGCCCTAATGGTATTCATCCCAGCGTTCTAAGAGAACTTCGAGGTATAGTTGTTGGACCATTAACTGATCTTTTTAATCAATCTCTTCTAACAGGTGAAGTTCCCCATGACTGGTGGACAGCTAATATTGTGCCTATCCACAAGAAGGCCAGCAAGGTAGAAGCTGGCAATTACAGGCCAGTGAGTTTAGCATCAGATGTAGTAAGTTTAATGTAATCATTCCTGAAAAGAAGGATCATTGATCATGAAGTCTAGGTTCACACCTATGTGTTTTCCACTGCGTTTTGCAGAAAACCACAGCAATCCAATTAACATGATTTCTTATGGGACAGGTTCACATCTACATGTTTTTACCCGCTGCGTTTTTTAGAAAGGGTCAGTGACTTTTTTAAATGCAAAACTTTCAATGGAGATGCTGCAGAAAAGCATGCAGTGAGTTTTTTTTTATCTGTTTTGTGTTTTAATCTGCCCAGCAACAAGAAAAAAAAAACACATGGAAAATGCATGTGCAAAAACGCACAATACACTGCAGTAATGGATCAAACACAAACTGCATAGGTGTTAACCTAGCCTTAAAAAGACACAGCTTGCTGGATCCAAAGCAGCATAGCTTTACTGAGGGCAGATCATGGCAGACTAATCTGATTGGATTTTTTGACTATAATACCAATGTTTTGCTGCAGGGTGGTGCTATGGACATAGCATATCTTGATTTCAGCAAGGCATTCGATACAGTTCCACATAATAATACAAAATAATAATACAAAAGTTGTTCAAGCTAGGAGTTAGCCGTTGGGTGGTTCAGTGGATATGCAGCTGGCTAAAAGATAGGTACCAGAGTATGATTGTAAACGGGGTTCACTCGGAAAAGAGACCAGTCACTAGTGGTGTACCACAAGGCTCTATACAAGGCCCTGTTCTATTTAACCTATATGTAAGTGATATAACTATAGGTTTGTTGGGTAAAGTATGTATTTTTGCTGATGACACAAAGGCGTGCAATAGGGTTGATATCCCTGGGAGGTGTATGTAACAT
This sequence comes from Staurois parvus, assembly GCF_062004578.1. Taxonomy (NCBI): domain Eukaryota; kingdom Metazoa; phylum Chordata; class Amphibia; order Anura; family Ranidae; genus Staurois; species Staurois parvus. Next base: position 275,469 of record NW_028318564.1, on the reverse strand, counting down.
GGAACATGACTTGGCATTGCTGGAAGATTGGTAAAAAAAGTGGAAACTGCAGTTCAATGTTTCTAAATATGTAATGCACCTAGGGAAAAATAATCCCTTGAGAGAGTACAACATTGGGGTACATTGTTGGCCAGCACTACTGAGGAAAAGGATTTGGGGGTACTTATTTCAGATGATTGCAAAATGAGCAAACAGTGTGGCCAGGCAGTGGGGAAAGCAAAAAGAATTCTAGGATGCATCACTAGAGGGGTCACCAGCAGTAGGAAGGTGGCCCTGATTCCCCTATCTTTAGTTAGACCTCATTTAGAATACTGTGTCCAGTTCTGGAGACCTCACTTACAAAAATCACACCAATGATGCAGCATAGAGGAGCGTATATACAGTATTTGTAAAGAAGAAAAAACCTCAGCGCCCAGGACTCTCTTATTACACACACTATTCCCCGTGAGATGCTGCTGTACACAGGTGCAAAAACCAAAAAAACTTATATCAATAAATACCAGCGCAAACCCACATAATAAATTGCATCACCCAACCCATTAAATTGGTAATTAATAAATATTACAAACTTAAAAAACTGTGACACAAAAACACTTTTGTGTTATTGAAATAGTAATGAAAAAATAAATAAATGATTTTAGAATTAATAAGTCCAGTGACAAAAAATCCCAAAATAACAGTCCCGTGACAAAATTAATTATATTGTAATTTCATTGGATTCTTCCGTGCCTTTGATACCTTCACCATCCACCAGTGCAAAACCAACATTAACCGCACTCACCAGATAATGGTGAGTCAAACGCCTTTCAGGGATATTAAGGGCTCCTGGACCCCCTTTACTTTGTATAAGACCTCCAAATAATGCCTCCTCTCGGATATGGATACCTCTTCTGGTTACTCCTCTCACCGAATCCCCCAGGGAAAATCAGGAAGAAGAAAAAACCATAGTGTGATACCGTAGTGATTTCCAATCAAAAGAATTTCTCCAGACCACTCACATTTTAGCAGGATATAACCCGCATTTTATTGGAACAAAACGATCTTTCTTTAAAAACGATCTATTTTTCATATACAGCGACTTTTGTATAGAGACCCCAAAAAACTGGAGGAAAATAAAAATATCGTTATAAGGCCAGCAGACAAGGGTGGTGGCTTGGTGGTATTAAATAAGGCAGATTACTATACAGAATTAAGTAGATTGGTAGACGATGTTGAAACATATGAGTTGTTAAGGGGTAACCCTACCAATAAATATAAGAATCTGTTAATAAAACATATCAAAGAGGATGGTAAAAGAGGAATACTTAACAAAAAGGAGATTAAATATTTGGTACCATCTGCCCCAATAATACCAGTGATCTATCAATTACCAAAAATCCACAAAGATCTTAATAAACCCCCCGGGAGACCCATTATTAGTGGGATAGATTCTTTGTTTTGCAGACTGGGTGAATATGTGGATAAGTTTCTGCAGCCTCTAGTTTCTATGTTTCCAGCATATCTGAGGGATAGTGGTGATCTGATCAATCTGATTAGGGGAATTAGGGAAGAGGGGAGATGTGTGATGGCTAGTGTGGATGTAAACTCCCTGTATACTAATATAAGACATTCGGATGCACTAGGAGCAGTTAAGTGGGCTTTAGAGGCTAAAGCAGGTTTGAAATCACAGCAAACTGAATTTATACTTAATAGTTTAAATTTAGCTATGTCACATAATTACTTTTGGTACTCTGGAAAATATTATAGGCAAGCAAGGGGTGTGGCCATGGGGGCCAAATATGCACCATCAGTGGCGAATTTGTTCATGAGTAGATGGGAAAGTGAAGCCATTTTCAAGAGAAGAACTACAGAGTTGCTAGTTTATAGAAGATTTATTGATGATATTATTATAATTTGGGAAGGTACAAGAGAAACATTGGAGGAGTTTATCCAAGAGATGGGGAATAACTCTTTCAATATATCATTTACCAAAAATATTAGTGAAGAGGCAGTGGATTTTTTGGATCTGACAATTTATAAGAAAGATGATAGGTTTTGCACTAAGACATATTTCAAGGAAGTTGATAGGAATGGATACATTCCAAATTTTAGTTTTCATCATAGAAATTGGCTAAAATCCATCCCTAAGAGTCAACTTATTAGGATTAAACGTAATTGTGATGATGAAGGTGTTTTCTTGGAGCAATCTGAGTTGTTATTGCAAAGGTTTAGGGAAAAAGGCTATGGAGAAGAAATTCTGGCTGCTTCATTGGAACAGGTTAGAAAGATTAGTAGAGAAGAACTCTTAAAGAAAAAAGAAAATGAAAAGAAGTTAGGAGATTTGGCTTTCATTACAGGATATTCTAAGCATTAAAAATTGGTTGAAAACATCATTAAAAAATATTGGCGAATTCTAATAAGGGATGAAACTCTGAGGAAAGTGCTACCTATGAAACCGTTGTTTATTTATAGAAAACCACCAACTTTAAGAACGCGACTTGTGAAAAATGTTCCAGATGTACCTAGGAAAGTGGTTACATTTCTAGATAGGGCTGGTTTTTTCAAGTGTGGGAGATGTTTGGCCTGCAGATCCTTGAAAGGGGACAGTAAAAGGCATTATAAGGATTTTCAATCCTGTTTTAATGGTGCATCCCATAAGATCAAAAAGTTTATATCATGTGACAGTACGCATGTCACCTATTTGTTGGAGTGCTCTTGCAAACTCCAGTATATAGGGAGAACAACGAGAAAACTTGCCACCAGGTTGGGAGAACATATTAGAAACATAAAGAAGGGATTTAAACATCATAGTTTGTCATACCATTTTAGAAAATATCATAATAGAGATCCGGCATCGTTGAAATTTTGTGGGATAGATAGAGTAGAAGCCCCTTGGAGAGGGGGAAATATGGTAATAAATGTTTCTCAAAATGAAACGAAGTGGATATACCAGATGGGTACATTGTATCCTAATGGGTTGAATGCAGATATTGATATAAACTGTTTCTTGTCCAATTGGTAGAATATAGTTAATGTCCGAAGTGCGTTTTCATGATTAGGGGTTATTTGTATTTTTATATTATATATATTTCTGGATTTTACTTTCATTTTTCCTTTTTAATTTATTTTTATTTTTATTATTATTTTTATATATTTTATGTAGTTTTTTTATTTTTACTTTTATTTATATTTTTTATTTTTATTTTTTTATTTTTATTTTTTTCATTTTCATTTTCATTTATTTTTTATATTTTTTATTTCTATTTTAATTTAATTATTATTATTTATTTTTATTTTTATATTGATATTTTTATTTTAATAATTAATGTATCTTAATTCCCTGTCTCTACCCTTATGTTTAGGGGTAGAAGACATAAGGTTATGGATAAAAGTATGGTTTTTAATACAAATGTAATTGTCTTTGTTGTGAGGGGACCTCACATGGGTATACAGAGAGATGGCGGTGATGGATAGTTTTGTGTCCAGGGTAATTAGTGGGAGGGATCTCCCACTGCTTTATAAACGGCTTGGCAGAGGAAAAGAGCGTCTTGATAACGCCCTGTGGGTGGGGCAAAACGCGTTGACGCACTTCCGGTTGCCTGTTCCGGTGTCTGACGTCATTTCCGGTGAGTGGAACGCACGCCGAGCGGTGCGTTCCAAGGGGCCATCTTTGCATAGTGGATGAGTCTGCATCTGAGGTCTGTCATCCTGCTGTATACCAGGCTGTGGGGTCTCTATACAAAAGTCGCTGTATATGAAAAATAGATCGTTTTTAAAGAAAGATCGTTTTGTTCCAATAAAATGCGGGTTATATCCTGCTAAAATGTGAGTGGTCTGGAGAAATTCTTTTGATTGGAAATCACTACGGTATCACACTATGGTTTTTTCTTCTTCCTGATTTTCCCTGGGGGATTCGGTGAGAGGAGTAACCAGAAGAGGTATCCATATCCGAGAGGAGGCATTATTTGGAGGTCTTATACAAAGTAAAGGGGGTCCAGGAGCCCTTAATATCCCTGAAAGGCGTTTGACTCACCATTATCTGGTGAGTGCGGTTAATGTTGGTTTTGCACTGGTGGATGGTGAAGGTATCAAAGGCACGGAAGAATCCAATGAAATTACAATATAATTAATTTTGTCACGGGACTGTTATTTTGGGATTTTTTGTCACTGGACTTATTAATTCTAAAATCATTTATTTATTTTTTCATTACTATTTCAATAACACAAAAGTGTTTTTGTGTCACAGTTTTTTAAGTTTGTAATATTTATTAATTACCAATTTAATGGGTTGGGTGATGCAATTTATTATGTGGGTTTGCGCTGGTATTTATTGATATAAGTATATACAGTATGTTTATTTATTTTTTAATAACCTCAAAATTCTCCTCACACCACCTGTACAGATATATGTAGCCCCACAGAAGTGGGTTTTTATTCAAGAAATCTAATTTATGTGTACCTGTGCTGGGAGCGCGCTGAATCACATCCTAATAGGGAACCTGAAGTCCTGGTTGCTGACCACCTGAACACTGTGATAGCTTTTGATTGGCTAACACAGTGATCAGTCACTCTATAGCCTGCCCCTGTGTTTTGTTCTCCTTGCAATAGAAGAGGAAACAAAGATATTTATGTAAAAAAAACAAAAAAAAACTAAATATTAATTTTAAAAAAATAAAAGAAAAAATAGCTAGATTGGGGTTTGATCTATGTCAGTCCCAGGGTTAGGGTCAAAAGTCATGATCAGTGCCAAAGGTCAGGGTCAGTGTGTTTTAGTAGAAAAACAATGTATGGGCCCTTCTACAGGTACAAACAATAAAATACACATACAGTATATAATTACATAGTTACTGTGGCTGAAAAAAGACAAAAGTCCATCTAGTTAAAAAAAAAAAAAAAGTTATAATGATATACCCACAGTTGATCCAGATGAAAGCAAAAAAAAAAAAAAAAACAGCAAAGCATGATACAATTTGCTCCTGCAAGGTAAATAATTCCTTCCTGATCCCCCGAGAGGCAATTGGATATTCCCTGGACCAACTTAACCTATAAATGTTAGTATCCAGTTATATTATGAGTATCTAGGAAAGAATCCAGGCCTTTTTTAAAGCAATCCACTGAGCTGGCCAGAACTAACTCTTGAGGAAGTCTATTCCAGTGTTTCTCAACCTTTTATCAGTCAAGGCACCCTTTAAAATTATGGACAGCCCCGAGGCACCCTTTAAAAAAATGGACAGTCTTGAGGCACCCTATTCTAAAATGGTGTGCCTCAAGACTATCCATAATTTTAAAGAGGCACCCCATTCTAAAAAGTGAAAAAATATTCTAATAGTTTAATGTAACGCAGCAACATCTATACATGTAGGACACCCAACATTACTGGTGATTTATTCTTCCAAAGCAAATACACTTTTACACACTGGTACTGAGTAGTATTCCAGTGTTTCTCTTCTCCCTCTATTCTCCATCACTGAGCTAATGTGATCCCAGCACTGATGAAGAGGGGCAGGAGAGAGTCAAACTAGAATGTTGTGCAGGCAGATGACATCCTCCTTAACGGATGATGTCATTGGTTGTCAGGATGCTGGTGGCTAGAAGGTTGTAATGGTGCACAATGAAAACCTATGGCTTTGTGTAAATAAAAGGCAGACTTGTCCCACCCGCTGGCTTATATACAATTTTTGAGCAATTTTTAGACATTTTGCCAAGGCACCCTAGCAGAGAAAGGCTGGTCTATTCCACATTTTCACAGCTCTTATTGTGAAGAAACCTTTCTGTACTGGAGATTACATTTCTTTTCTTCCAGACGTAAAGAGTGCCCCTTGTCCTCTAAGATGACCTCAGGGTGAAAAACTACACAGAGTTCACTATATGAACCACTGATGTATTTATACATGTTGATCATATCCCCCCTTAATCCCCTCTTCTCAAGAGATAATACATTCAGTTCCTCTAATCTTTCCTCATAGCTGAGCTCCTGCATGTCTCTTATCAGTTTGGTTGCCCTTCACTGTACTTTCTTCAGTTCCCCAATTATCTCTTTGTGAAATGGTGCTCAAAACTGAACTGCATATTCCAGATGAGGTTTTACTAATGATTTGTACAGGGGTAAAATTACATATCTCTCTTGGGAGTCTATACCTCTTTTAATACAAGAGAGGATATTGCTCGCTTTAGAAACCTCAGCTTGGCATTGCATGCCATTATTAAGCTTGTGATCTACCAGAACTCCCAGATCCTTCTCCACCATTGCTTCCCCCAGTTTTACCCCCCCCTAGTATGGATGATGCAAACATATTCTTAACCCCCAAGTGCATAACCTTACATTTATCAACATTAAACCTCATTTGCCACATAGTTGCCCAACTGCACAGTGCATTCAAGTCGGCTTGTAAATTGAAGACATCCTCTAAGGACATTATTCCACTGCACAGCTTGGTGTCATCTGCAAAGACTGAAATGGTATATTTAATCCCAGACCCTATATGGTTTATAAATATATTAAAAAGTAAGGGTCCCAACACTGGACCTTGGGGTACACCACTAACAACCCTAGACCATTCAGAGTATGAATCATTAACCACTACTCTCTAAATACGATCTATTAGCCAGTTTTCTACCCATTTACATACAGATTTTTCCAAGCCTGTAGACTTTACCTTACACATTAGCCATGTGTGGGGAACTGTGTCAAACGCTTTTACAAAATCCAAGTATACCATGTCCACCGCCATCCCTCTGTCCAAGGTTTTGCTCACCTCATAAAAAGAAATCAGATTTGTTTGACAACTTCTGTCTTTCATGAATCCATGCTGTCTGTTGCCTAAAATATTGTTTTCCAGCAAGAACTCATCTATGTGGTCTTTTATTAAGCTCTCCAGTATCTTCCCAACTATAGATGTTAAACTAACAGGTCTATAATTACTTGGTAAAGATATTGAACCCTTTTAAATATAGGCACCATGCTGACCTTACGCCAATCCAGTGGTACTACGCCAGTCATTAAAGAGTCCCTAAAAATTAGAAACAATGGCTTTGAAATGACAGAGCTCAATTCTTTAAGGACCCGTGGGTGTATGCCATCCAGTCCAGGTGCTTTATTCACCTTTATTCTATATATTTCTGGATCATATTAGTTGTGAGCCAATGTGGATCATCTGGAGCTGTGTCAATACTATGCCCATTATGGACAAGAGCTCCCCCATGCTCCTTTTCATACACAGAGCTGAAGAAGGTATTTAATAAATTTGCCTTCTCTTTGTCCCCAGTCACCCACTGTAAAGGGCCTACATGCTTGGACCGGACCTTTTTACTATTAATATATTTGAAGAATTTTTGGGGGTTGGTCCTGCTATCTTTTGCAATTTGTCGTTCGTTTTACATTTTTGAGGCCTTGATTTTCTTTTTACATATTCTGTTATATTCTTTGTAATGTTTAAACGATGAAAGCATTCCTTCATTTTTATATTTAATAAAAGCTCTTTTCTTATTATCTATGGCTTTTTCAACTTTGGTCGTAAGGCCACATAGGTTTGATTTTTAGCCTTTTAAACATGTTGCCCATGGGAATATATTTTGCAGTGTGTTCACATACAGTCTTTTTGAAGAACTCCCATTTCTGTGTTGTGATCATCGATGCCAACATTCCCTCCCAGTCTAAGTCTTGGAGAGCAGTTCTCAGCCTTGGAAAATTAGCTCTCTTAAAATTCAGCGGTTTTATTTTTCTCATATGTGCTTGCTGTTTACAGCTAACAATAAACAAAATCATTTTATGGTCACGGTTACCCAGACGTTCTTTTATATGGACATAAGCTCTGCATGGTTTGTGATTACCAGGTTCAGCAGAGCATCATTCCTAGTTCGGGTCTCTATGAACTTTACCACAAAATTGTCCTGTAGTAGGTTTATAAATTTTTGCCCTTTAACTGTTCCTGCAGTGCCTTAACTCCAGCCAATTTCCGGGTAGTTAAAATACCCAATTATTATCACTGTCCCAGCCCTTGCAGATCTTTTGATCTGTGCAAGGAACTGAGTCTCCACCTCCTCATTATCACTGGGTGGCCTATAACAAGCTCCAAATATTACCTTTGTAGTATGCACCGCCAATGTGCAGTTCCACCCATAATGCCTTCAGCCTCATCACACTCTCCATCAACTAGGTCCTCTTTCACACTCGCTCTGAGATCACTTCTCACATAGAGACAGACACTACCACCTTTCCTTTTTCCCCTTTCTCTCCAAAAGAGAACATAGCCAGGAATGTGAAGAATGAAGCCAAGATGCAGCAATACCAATTAAATCATAGTTCTGTTCCTGCACCAAAGCTTCCAACTCACCTATTTTGCTTGGCAGACTTCTGGCATTGGTGAACAAACACTTTAATTCATTGACACCTTGTGCACTTGTATTTTGCATATTTTTTTATTTTCGAACAAATGGTAGGAATTCCAAAGGTTGTTTGTAACATAGGGAACCTTCTTATCACCAGCCATAGGCCTCCCCCCATTTTTCCCCATTCCACCCACTAATAAGGACTGACCCCTATCTGCTCTGTCTGCCCCATTATAATTTACGGTAATTCTCCCTTCCCCCTCGATGCTAGTTTAAATACCCCTCTAGCCATCCCATAAAGCTCTCCCCCAGCACAGCAGACCCCCTTCCATTTAGGTACAAACTATCTCTAGCATATAGGTTGCACCCCAATGAAATGTCAGCCCAGTGCTCTAGAAACCCAAATCCTTCCCTCATACACCAAGTCTTTAGCCATGCATTTAGTTCTCTAATCTCCCCCATATGTGGTATCTCTGTGATGAACAAGAGCAGGAGAATTTATTTTGGTTTGGGTAGGTTATGGTAATAGCAAGAAATATACAGCTAAATTAAACAAAACAATTTTACTATTTGGTGCCATTTTCCTTTGATAATAATAATAAAATCAGGAGATATCGATTACCATTTACCACCAAATCAAAGGTCAATTTGTCCGGATAAAAACCAAGGTATAATTCACCTGACTATACTAAGTAGTTGTAATGATATGTACAATTTTACAAACATGTATAAAGTTGCAAAACTGTGTTCAGGCTATTGGATTTGTTTTACCTTACATCATGAAGTGGTTTAATATAGCAGATCATTATACATAGCTCAGCTACTTTTAGCTTAATTTAAAAAAAAAAAAATTGGATATGTACATAAAAACGTCAACTGCCTTTCTCTCTGAATCTAATGATTTTTCTCAGATGTAGTTTTCATCAAGGATAACCTATACACTTTTTTATCAAGTGCACAATTCAGCTTAACCAGCATGTTACACCTCTCCAAGCTATTTTTCAGTGTGCCATGGTTAGAGGTCATGGATAAACCAAAAACACTTAAAAGGCTCCATGCACACTAACTTTGTTTTAAGCTCATAAAACACTGGAAAGAACGCTGGACAAAAAACGTTGCTAACAGCGTTTTTATTAACGTTTTAGTAGTGTTCAGAAGCAATGAGTGTTAGATCAGCATTTTTATAGTACATGTAGAGGGAAATAAAAGCTAGAAAAAAGCTGTAAGAAGCATTTTAGTAGCATTTAGTAGTGTTTAGGAGCATTTAGCATTTTTTCTGTTTGAAAAATGCTCCAAAAAACTATACAACAATTTGTTTTCTGCTTTTAGACACTGAAGCTCAAAAAATGCTAATAGCCTAAAATAGTGTGTATGGACACATAGGATAACACTATTTAGCTTCTAAGAGCAGCAAAAAATGTTAATAACAGCATCTAGGAGCTTAGAAAACACTAGTGTGCAAGGAGCCTAAATGATTACCCAGAGAAAGTAACAAAATCCCTTACTTATCTATGTTTTAAATGCAACAAGGGCCTGTATCTCACTAAACAGAAAAAGAAATCCCTGCCCCTCCCTCCATTGGTCAATAGATTTCTGTAGTCAAGGAAATTTAACCACATGGAAAACCTTACTGCTGCAATAAAATTACAAAGAAAAGAAGTTCCACTCCATATGGTGCCACAAACAACATACATATGAGAGAAATTAGCTACCCAATCACAAAGCAATTATAAAATTATAAAATGCTGCTCCACCTTTCATTTTACCCCTTTTAATGTACTCCCAACCATGAATATTCTCTGCCATTCGAAAGTTATTTGTAAGATTGTTCTATGCCAACCTCATCACTGACAGGTCTGTTTTGAGCTGTGTGTGGAATGACTAACTATAGCATTAAAAAAAAAAAAAAAAAAAAAAAAAAAAAAAACTTTAGTAATGCCCCCTTAAAACAATTACACAAAAAAACTTACATGTTCAGCTCCCCCAACCCCCTCCCAAAACACTGACCTAATTCCTATTTTAATCCAGTGCTGTGCCTGAGAGGAGCAGTGCTGCTCTCTTTCTCTCCTCAAAAGACAAAGAGGCAGCAGTGAAAACTATTGGTTCCTGCTGCGGTCAATCAAACCAAAAAAGCATTGGCTATACTTATCCTTTAAGAAAAAAAATAATTTACAACTGTTTTCATAAATCAGCAATTATAATCTGCATTTAAAACATTTATCAAAAAGTACCTGTTGACGACTGCTGAGATCCAGTTGCTTCCAAAACTGAAAGTCCAAGCAAAGGTCCCGCCAGTACTTACACACAAGTGATGCTGAAAGACAACGTTCATTCAGGGACAAGAGAGATAAAATCTGTGAAGAGAATACATCAGATCAGTGGTTTACACTGTAATGCTGAAAATGTTTCTAATTTTACAAACTGCACATGCACAATGGACTATTAAAGTAAGCCAGTTAAAATACGCTCATTACGTGTAAAAGATACAGTAAAATAGGACACAGCAGCATTAAGTATACCCTAATGAAAACCTCATTAAACCCATACAGTTTAATAAGTGTTTTCTCAGAAAACCACTAGTTAGCAGAGCAGCAAAGCAGCAAAACTATCACCATTAATACTCTTTTGGTGACCAAACAAATGTGTTTAGTGGGTCATAATCAAAAGTTAAAAAACAATATGTAATCTGCTTATGCTGTCCAGGTAACACATTGCAAATCAATTATCTTATGATTGTAAGTCTTCAGGTTTTTTTTTTTAATTAAACGTTATACTGTGCTTAGTAGTATGCAGTAGTATTGCACAGAGTAGTCTCTTACCTCCTCTTCTGGAATCCCTTGATGGCACTCTCCATTCCTGCAGTGGGCATGTCCTGAGCCAGGCTGTGAGTGTCCACTGACACACACAGCCTAGCTCTCAGTAAAGCCTGTGAATGCAGGAAGAGAGGAGAGCAGGGCTGCCGGCAGGGACAGCGCTGGATCAAGAGAGGTGAAGGGGATGGGAAGGCAAAGACATTGGAAGCGTTTTAACCACTTGCTTACCGGGCACTTATACCCCCTTCCTGCCCAGGCCAATCTTCAGCTTTCAGCGCTGTCACACTTTGAATGACAATCATGTGGTCATGCAACACTGTACCCATATAAAATTTTTAGCATTTTTTTCACACAAATAGAGCTTTCTTTTGGTGGTATTTAATCGCTGCTGGGTGTTTTATTTTATGCGCTATAAAACAAAAAAAGCAAAAAATTTGAATAAAAAAAAAGTTTTTCTTTGTTTCTATTATAAAATTTTGCAAAGAGGTAATTTTTATCCTTCACTGATGTACGTTGATGAAGCTGCACTGATAGGCGGCATTGATGAGGTGGCACGGATGATGCTACACTGATACACAACAATGACAGGCACTGATAGGCGGTACTGATGGGCAGCACTGATGGGTGGCACTGACTGGTGGCACTGACTGGCGCACTAATGGTTGGCACTGCTGGGAACTGGTGGGTGGCACTACTAGGCACTGATGGTCACAGGTGGGTGGCACTGCTGGGCAGCACTGGTGGATTGCACTGCTGGGCACTGATTCATCAGGTACTGATAATCAGTGCCCTGATGAACGGTGCCTTTCCATCCTCTGACAATTGCCGGTTATCGGCAGTACTGTCACAGCGTGAGGAAAGTGCAGCCGATAACTGGCAACTGCATTTACTGGTGATCTGCTGTGTCATTGGATCACTTGGTAAAAGGACGCTGTAACTGGCGTTTTACCACATCACATGATCAGCTGTGTCTGTAGGACACAGCGATCACCAAGATCGCCGGGTGCGTGCCCCCGGGGGCACACAGGAGGACGTCATATGACACCCTCCCAGGACTGGACAACCACGTGGTAGCTGCCAATCGGCTATAGCATGGTTGGCAAGTGGTTAATCTTAATGCAGAGAATGAATTAAGGTATAAACAACTTCTACCTTTAGACCAATTTAGTCAAGAGTTTTACTATTAAAATCCAGCCTTAAGCCATCCCTAGCCCATATTTATGCTTTCTTTTTAGGAATAGGGAGGCTAAACAATGCAAGAGATTAAATCACTTTTATAATGTATATGGCAAAGCGCAAAGTGAACATATTTGTTTTATTTTAAGACAGCTTTATTCCCCTTTCAGCGCTACATTGCGATGCATGCAGAAGGTAAAACAGGATTTGTGTAAATTACGTGAGAAAAATAGAGCCATACCTTGAATGTCAGCCTAGCAATAGATTAGACGATCAGGTGATCGTTTAATGACCTGTCACTAGACTGACATTCAGTGTGCAGCTCTGCTTTTCTCACTTATTTGTGATATTGAGTCTGAGGGGCTCGGTTTTGAGCATCAGTACCTGGCGGTGGTTTTGGAATCAGCAGGTGGATACTTTCACTGGCTCTGGGCAGTACATTTCTTTTACTATGGGATCTCATTGTGTAAATGGTTAATGTAAAACTTACTGCATTCAGACTTCTCATTTTCAGTTCAGATCTAAATTAAGCAGTATTGTATGCCAACTGTCCATGCGCACTTCTTCCTTTTGTTTTAGAGCACTTAGCTGTGTATAGGGATACTACTAGCCAAAACCGCTGCTCAGGAGCAACATATTTAAAAAAAAAAAAGAAAAAAAAAAAAAAAAAAAGAGTTTGCATAAACTGCTAGCACAACATTAAGATTGACCCTCATGAGGGGATGTTTGGATCTTGTCAGTGGAGATCCAGACTCTCCCCATGTAGCTGTTCAGCAACAGATCATTTGTACTTGTCTGTCTGAAATCAGCTACCATTAGATCACTATAATACTGACCAACTGATTCAAGGATAGGTTAAAAAACAGAATTTCAACAGCTATGCTCAATCCTCCATACTGGGAGGAAAAACTGTGATGTAACATACCTTTAAGCATAACACACAATATGGAAGCATTGTGCTTCTATTGATTTGCTACAGGTGCTCCTGTGGAACACTGTGTAGAAGATTGGAAAACCAGGAGCTAATCATTTATGATCTTGGGCTTGGAACTAGAGTTCTGGCTTCTCACGGACAGCCAGTGAATCCAGTGCTAGAGCTTGTGAGGGGCCACAGAACCTGCTGAGCCCAGATGGTGTTTTAAAACAGCACTGGGGTAAAGAGCCCCTGTCTGCACCATTTTATAATGCCACCTGGGACTCAACTTGTTAAAGCGGCAAAAGCAGCAAGAGTAGTAAATTAGCCCTTTAAAATGTCGCTTCACCTTTTCAGAAACAAATAAAAAAGGTGAACACCACACATATTCCCCACTGTCCGGTCTTGCCTCCCCATGGATGATGCATGGTCAGTGCTCCTGCAGCTGGTGTGGTGGTCCAAGTATTTAAAATACTTGAACAAACATCTTCTTACATCAAGAAAAAAAAAAAAGGTCTCTTTTTTTTATTCTTAGGGGAACTGTAAAAACTTTGCAGGATAACCTCCAAGGTACATAAGATCAGGTTTAAGAATAACCCCATCCAGTAAAATCATCACATAAGGACCTTTGCTAAACAAAGTTTGCATGACCTCAATCCTCCTAGACAAATTAACAGCTAGTAGGGAGACTATCTTAAGGGTAAGAAACCAAACAGCGAAGTCACCTATGGATTAAAAGAGTTCTATTTAGTGATGGCTTTTAGTACTAAAGCCAAATCCCTGGGAGCTGTGGTTTTGGCCACTCTAGACACGCAAGATTCCCTAGATATAGTACTATAAAGCTCATGACTAAGATCTTCTGCAAGTCTAATTTCCAAGAAGACTGGAAGTGCTGCAATCTGTACCATAAGGGTACGAGGTGGTAATCCCTTCTGAACAACCTCCTAAAGTAAATATAGAAGTGTGCGAATTTATAAAATTTTCCTGCTTAAAGGATAAGTTCATTTTTGGGCCAACAATAATACATTCACATTTTTTTGCAGGTAAAAAAAAAAATGTGCATTTATTATTTTCGGGTCCAGGAACCTGTAAAGCATTGTACCAGCGATCAGCAGATCCCTGGTGCCATGCACGTCTCCTGCAGATCTGTCAATAAATACATCCCATACGAGCAAACAGATATACTGACAGGAAGATTCAATGAATTACCACGGCGTTGGAGAGCACTAAGGCTGTAGGGACCTGTAGTTCATTCATAAAACACTCTGAATGAATGACACGGCCATGTGGGCAGATCCACGCACAGCCGTGCTCTTTTTAAAAAGTGACAACTTGTACAGGGAAGTTCTCCCCATACTTCTGTCACAGGGAGGGGGGCAGTGGTACTCATCTTACAGCTACATTGATCATTCATCCAGTTCAACCAATAGAAGGGGGGGGGGGGGGGAGAAAAAAAAAAAAAAAAAAAAATCACACAATCCTATACCCACAGTTGATACAGTGGAAAGCAAAAAAAAAAAACAAAAAACAAAACTTGATCCAATTTTGCTGCAGTGGGAATTCCTTCCTGATCCCCCGAGAGGCAAATCAGATATTCCCTGGATCAACTTTACCTATAAATATTAGTATGCAGTTATATTCTGTGTATCTAGGAAATAATCCAGGACTTTTTTAAAACAATCCAGTGAACTAGCCAGAACCACTACTTGAGAGATGAGGATTCAGGTTTAACATCAGACCCCCTGAGGTAAAATATATGGTGGGATAAGAATAAAAGTGAAGAAAAAATGCTGCGCTACATCAAAAAAAATACTCAATACCCGTGAATCAAAAAATGTGAAAAACAAAACATTAAATACGAAAACCAAAAATCACCCAAACCAAAACAAAGAATATTGAATCAACCAAAAAGTCATTATAAACTCAAGTCCAATCAAAATAGTGTTCTTATGTAAAGCCTCCTGTGGATTACAAAAATATGTGCAGCTGTCACAAATTCCAGTGAGAAAACATCCTCCACCATATATCTGCTCACCTCACGCAGTGTGACCTCTCATTGCACAATGTTATGGTCTAAATGCACTTTTGGTCCAATTTGGACTCAGAAGATCAGCTGGTTGAAATAGGGTCTCCAAAGTATGCTTCCTCCTAATAAATGTCTTAGTGTCATCCATATTCCTCATTAAAAAGAACTCAACATAGTGCTTTATCCTTTTAAACTTTTATTAAGCAATAAAACATAGGAAATGCACTCACGTTCTGGAGTGCATATCTGCACCACCTATGATGAACATCCAGCAATATATCGATTAAGCACAAGATGGCAGTATCATCAGAACAGCAGAGTCCTGTATAAACTCAGCAAACTGTCACCATATGGAATGAAATGCAAGGCAAAGCACGGGCCCTTCTCTGTAAATGCAATTGCCTGCAAAAATGCCATTCCTGGAGCAGTCTAACAAATACTACTACCGCTGTCCCGCTGAATGGAAACGTTCATCCGTATGCTCCTCCTTATTTGTATACACAGGTGAAACTCGAAAAAATTAGAATATCGTGCAAAAGTTCCTTTATTTTAGTAATACAACTTAAAAGGTGAAACTAATATATGAGATATACTCATTACATGCAAAGCAAGATAGTTCAAGCCATGATTTGTCATAATTGTGATGATTATGGCTTACAGCTCATGAAAACCCCAAATCCACAATCTCAGAAAATTAGAATATTGTGAAAAGGTGCAATATTCTAGGCTCAAAGTGTCCCACTCTAATCAGCTAATTAAGCCATAACACCTGCAAAGGGCTCCTGAGCCTTTAAATGGTCTCTCAGTCTGGTTCAATAGGACTCACAATCATGGGAAAGACTGCTGACCTGACAGTTGTGCAGAAAACCATCATTGACACCCTCCATAAGGAGGGAAAGCCTCAAAAGGTAATTGCAAAAGAAGTTGGATGTTCCCAAAGTGCTGTATCAAAGCACATTTATTAGAAAGTTATGTGGAAGAAAAAGGTGCACAAGCAGCAGGGATGACCGCAGCCTGGAGAGGATTGTCAGGAAAAGGCCATTCAAAAGTGTTGGGGACTTTCACAAGGAGTGGACTGAGGCTGGAGTCAGTGCATCAAGAGACACCACACAAAGACGGATCCTGGACATGGGCTTCAAATGTCGTATTCCTCTTGTCAAGCCACCCCTGAACAATAAACAACGTCAGAAGCGTCTTACCTGGGCTAAAGATAAACAGACCTGGTCTGTTGCTCAGTGGTCCAAAGTCCTCTTTTCTGATGAGAGCAACTTTTGCATCTCATTTGGAAACCAAGGACCCAGGGTATGGAGGAAGAATGGAGAGGCACACACTGCAAGATGCTTGAAGTCCAGTGTGATGTTTCCACAGTCTGCTGTCATCTGCTGGTGTGTGTCCATTGTGCTTCATTAAGTCCAGGGATAACGCAGCCATCTACCAGGAGATTTTGGAGCACTTCATGCTTCCTTCCACAGACAAGCTTTATGGGGTTGCTGACTTCACTTTCCAGCAGGACTTGGCACCTGCCCACACTGCCAAAAGCACCAAAACCTGGTTCAATGACCGTGGGATTACTGTGCTTGATTGGCCAGAAAACTCTCCTGACCTGAACTCCATAGAGAATCTATGGGGCATTGCCAAGAGAAAGATGAGGGACATGAGACCGAACAATGCAGAAGAGCTGAAGGCCGCTATTAAAGCAGAATGTCCCTCGCTGACTGATGTACATGTCCCTCGCTGACTGATGAACTTCTGGTGAGGAGTCCTGTGCCTTGCTGTACTTCTAGCAGTCCTGGACTTGTACTGTTGTACACATGCCCCTTGCTGTACTTCTGGCACTAAGTCCTGTTACATGTCTCTTGCTGTACTTCTGTTAGCGAGTCCTGCTGTATGCTCCTTGCTGTACTTCTGGCAGTGAGTCCTGTTACATCTCCCTTGCTGCACTTCTGGCAGTGAATCCTGTTACATTATAAAGGGATGGTAATAATTTTCCATTAGTCGAAAAAACTAAAATTAAGTATCGCTAATTAGTATCGACGAGTACATGAGGACAAGTATCGGTACTCGTACTTGGTCTTAAAAACGTTGTATCGGTGCATCCCTACCTGCTTGTTGATGTTTGCTATTGCCATAGCATACATCATGCAGTTGCATTGTCTGGGAAAAAAAAAACAGTTGAGAAAGTATTCCTTTGAGGCAAGCAATGCCCTCTCTCTTGCTAGATGTTCTCTGTAATTGAAGGACTGAAGGACTGTTATACTAACTCAAGATCCCAATTTCATAGTGCTTGCAGGCCATCTGAATGAACCCCAAATCTGCATATACTGGCATCCAAAGTTATCCAGCAAGGAAAAGACTGTGCCTAGGAATGACCTTTGCTCATATTTTTGGGCTTTCCCACAGAGACCCAGAGAATCCTCTCTGGGCAACAAAATTGTCACATTTAGTGAATTGTAATTCCAGCCCACCAACAGGAAACTGAAGCTTTCTGGAATGCCTGGAAATGCACACTCTGCCCATTTGAGAATCTCCTGCCACAATCTTCCTAAAATCACAAGGAGCTGCCATAAGACTGAACTGCAATCCTGTAAGCCTTTCTTGGTCTGGATAGCAAACCTTGGAAATGTTTGATGGGCTTGAGGAATAAGAATATGAAGGTATCCATGGAAAATCAAATTCCTTACAAAGTAAATGTTTTCCATTCATTACGTTTTAAAAAGATACTTTACTTCAGTTTCTTTCATATTAAAACCATTCTATATTTCCCTTTAATGACCAGCTCTTCTTCAGATGTCCAATACGGTCTTTCTGTGCTTTCACCTTCCTTTTGTGTTTAGGCAGACTGATAATGAAAAATGCTAGGATGGGGAGATCTGCACTTCCACATGATAACCCTCTTTTATGCAAAAGGGGTTGTCTGTCAACCTCTACCAATGCTCATAAAAAGAAGAGAAAGCTTTCCACCTACTCCTGACCTGGCATCACCTGTTCTATTTGGAAGGAATACTAGAAATGAACAGAATACCTCCTTTGCCTTTGATCTTGTCAAACAACCATCTCATTTTAGCAGGCTGATCTTTATGAGGATTCAATTGGAGTTTATTTTGTTGGCCACAAGAGGGTTTTAGTTATAGAAACTCCTTTGCTTAGGAGTAAATCTTTTCTATTTCTGAGAACATAATGCCACCACCTCCAGACCTGTACCAAACAGATGGTTTCCCACAAAGGAAACAATCCCTGATTTACCTCCAAAAATAAATGATGTGGTATTTCCCAAACCTTAAGACACATTTCCTTCTAGCAGAACAAAGGCCCTGGTTCTAGCTGTGGTGCTAACAGCTACCACTGCTGCATAAGCCATAAAGGCTACCGACTTAACTACCAAAAAGGTAACAAGTCCTGGATCTCCTCAGCTGGAGTGTCGGAGGGGAGAAGGAGGCCCAATCTCTCCACTCACTGATTCTGGTTTCTCCCCACAGAGGTGAAAGCCTTAGAGCTGAAGAATCTCAGGCGTTTCAGTCTTCAGGCTCATCTCATCTTTAATAACTCCAGAATCCTCAAAGAAAAGATCTCTTGAAAAATCTGTTTCTGATTAAAGACATTTAAAGAACAAGTTTTCTACTTTAGTGTCAAAGGAAAAGGTTGCTTATAAGACCTAGACAAACAGCTTTTTCTCTTTTTCCATTCACTGAGGACCTCATCTCTTTCTCAAGAGATTGATGAATAGGATAAGTACTACTATTACATTATTGTAAATCCCTATGTTTTTTATCCTGTGCCTACAGGACAAGCTGTGCATTCCCAATCTGCTCATTAGTATAAATGGCCTTCAAAAGCTCTATAGTTTACACTATAAAGATATCTAGCTGCATTAATTCCACTTACACCTTCCTTCTCTGAACCGGAATCCCCTCAGATAAAGGTAGAATAATTTTATCCTTTCTCAATATCTGAAACCACCTAAAAACTCATTCTCTTGCTAAAGTAGTGGAGCAATTAAGGGCTTAAGGTCACTAACCTTAATTTAAGGAATATATTTAGACGTGGACTTGCCTAGATCAGAAAAAGAGGCCTCTTGGATAGTCATCAAGAAATCATTCATACGGTCAGCTAATTCTGACCCTGCTACTGGCATGATACATTTCACACATAGAAGTATATTTAAGATCCTGAGATACTGGCTTTGCAATTACCAACCTTTCCCCTTGCTCTAACACACGGGTGTCAAACTGGCAGCCCTCCAGCTGTTGCAAAACTACAAGTCCCATGAGGCATTGCAAGATTGACAGTTACAAGCATGACTCCCAAAGGCAGAGGCATGATGGGAATTATAGTTTTACAACAGCTGGAGGGCCACCAGTTTGACACCCCTGTCTAACAGGTTTGTCTACCAGGAAAAAAAACAGAATAAGAAGCCATGCTCCATACTAGTAATCTTAGAGTCACACAAAAAATATTACGGAGGTGCAGATCTTAAAGTAGAGAAAAACCCAGATCTTGCCTGCCCATGAGTCTCCTTAACTTCTGGCACTTCCCTATACTTTTTCATCGCAGGAGCACAGGGAGACTTGAGCCAAGTCCTCCAGTCAAGACACACTCCAGGCATGACAGTTCAAACTCCCCCTCCCCACCTGCATCATCTCCTGGCATTGGAAATGTGACAGGAAACACCCTGGTCATTCCAGGCTGCTCCATGTGTTCCCAATCATCCTTCCTTTCCAACAGGCTGGGAGAACCACAGGGGAAAACACTGCATCTTCTTCTAGAACTGCATTTCAAAACCTCCCCTAAAATAGCCACAGCAGCACACCTTGAGGAGACATGATCCAGCTGATGTAGACAACAACCACATTTAGGTAAGAAGGGAGGACACAGTGTAATACTGGAACCCGACTACACCAAGATGGACCGAATAAACATAATTACCAGATCCAGCGGGAACCTAAATATTACAGTGTATACTGCTGGACAACTGAAAACGCTATACAATGGAGGATGAGGGGGTTTTTTTATTTGCGGTTTCCTGTTAAAGTTGGAACCAAACACCTTTCAAGTAGCTGTCCTGGAAGATGATTTGGGAAACATTGCTTCTCAGAGTCGACATGTAAAAATCAACAATATGTCGACAGCACCACCAAAGCTGATTATGCATGACTGATGTTTACATCTCCCCCTGAACAAGTCTTACATGTAGAGGCAGCTCAAGTGTAGAATAACCTTGACCTTTCTGAACCGCTTAATCAACCAAGGTTATTCTGCACATGCACCGCATGCATGACCGATTCAGCGAGGAGATGTAAACATCAGTAGTGTGTAATCAACACATTGATGAAATTGATGTTAAACCACTTCCCGTCCGACCGTTGTATATAAACGGCTGGGCGGTGGCAGTGCAGTGGCAGGTGGCCCTTGCTTGTGCACGCTCCCTGGGAGCGCGCAGCACCACGATCCAGTGCCCGCTGTGTCATCAGTGGAACACCGATCGTCGTACGGGACCTCTGTGCAAGGTCCCGATCAAGTGATCACTGATTGGCCAATCAGTGATCACATGCAGAGTAGTAAGCAAGATGTCACTTCTGACATCATTGCTTACGTGTGAAATCTGTGAATGATCACAGAGGTCACATGGTACAAGGCTATTCACAACAGCCTTGTACCATGTGACAAGCTGGGACCAATCACAGCTCACACAGTATTTCTCAATGGCTGCAAGAATGCAGCCAGAGAGAAGGAGAAATGATTGCTTTTACAGCCTTTATGGGTATAAGTGTGAAAAAGAAAAAAAAATCTTCATCACTCCCCACAAGTAGTACAGTGTCACCATGGTGACACTGTACTGCTAGGGTGACAGTGTGTAAAAAAAAAAAAAAGTTTAAAAAATTATAATTTTTGGTTATAAACTAATTTGAGTTATTTTTTTTACTAAAAAGATAACTGAATAAATTTTGGCCAATATGTTTGATGAAATATTGTTTATTTGCAAAATTGTATAAGAAAAACTTTTTTTTCAAAATTTTTGGACTGTTCATTTATATAGCTCAAAAAATAAAATCCCAGTGGTGAATAAAGTACCACCAAAATAAAGCTTTATCTGACTCAAAAAGCTGAAAATTGGCCTGGGCAGGAAGGGGGTAAGTGTCCGGACTTGAAGTGGTTAATCTTATCACATTGTTGATATTCATATGTCAGTCTTGAGCAGTTTTGGTGGCCAATAGGGTCATTCTATGCTGGATGGTTGTAGATATTCCACAAATGTTATCAGAGTACAGCATACAGACTTTTTAAGCAGGCCATGTGGCCAGCAAGATCCTTCGTAAATAGTTTACACTTGCACACATGGGCCGTAAGTGATAGTTGTGATGCAGCAATTGTACTGTACAATATGCAGCACACCGGAAACATTAGGATATCTATTACTTATTGTTTTCTCTGTAAAGTAACAGAAACAAAAATAATTAGCATTTTTCTTCATTACTGCTGAATCTTAGCAACTGGTGCTGTCTTAATTAGCTGTATGCAAGGCACTTTTACCACATAATACAAACCTACAAAAAGAAAAAAAAACAAATTCTAAAGGTGGATATAAACATGACAATATTCCAAATAACTGTCAAATGACCATCTTTCCTCACCTTCAATAACAGTGATGGAGGAAGTTGGTTTATATGCAATGGCTCACAAGGCACCAATACCTCCCCTTCCACCCTAGAAGACTGAAAAGGAGCGGAGGAAGACAACTCAACATGTGAAGGACTGGCCAGCAAGGATGGTGCATGGTCAAGGCCCACCGTGGAGCAGCTGGATAACTTGTTAATGTAACAATTTTCAAAAGGTGTCCTATGATCCTCTGTATGGAGATGCAAAGCCTCCTCATTTACAGGTTTGTAGTGTAACTTTGTGCAGAGGGTCACTGGATCCCTAGAGAGCTGTCCTGTATACTCCCCTGTGCACGATAATATAGAATCCCCAGCAATATGGCCTTCCCCTTGGCATTGTAGTGTCTTCACCCCTGAACAGTGGGGTTCCTGGTCTTCTACAAATGGGGTAGTCAGATGTCCAGATAAAGGAGGAAGCTGCTTTGACACATTTCCAGGCAGAGATTGAGCCTGTCCTCCAAGGCTATATGGCACGTCCCTAGGTACGGGAGGCACTGTCTCCTCAGTGGGGCACTGAGGGCATGATGATGATGGGCCCCCAAATTGGGTGTATGATGACAGGTGCTCACATTGTGGGTGTCCAGTGTCCCCTCCACAGCAGGGTGGCAGGTTATAACTGCGGGGGTGTCCAGTCTTCTCTCCAATGCATGATGATTGGTCCCCAGTCAGGGGGTGTGCAGTGTCCCCTCCAAGGAAGGGTGACAGGTCCTCTCCATGCAAGTGTGATGACATGTCCTCCTTATGGGGGTGTGCAGTCTCTCCTCCAAAGCATGATGATGGACCCCTTCCAGGGCAGGGTGAAGAGTCCTCCCCATGGGGGCGTGATGCCCGGTCCTCCTCCCTAGTATAGGGGCGCGATGCCCGGTCCTCCTCCCTAGTATGGGGGCGCGATGCCCGGTCCTCCCCCCTAGTATGGGGGCGCGATGCCCGGTCCTCCTCCCTAGTATGGGGGTGCGATGCCCGGGCCTCCTCCCTAGTATGGGGGTGTGATGCCCGGTCCTCCTCCCCATGGGGGGGTGTGTGCTCCGTGTCAGGCTCACAGCGGGGCTGTTTGCAGGGGGTGAGGGCGGTCTGGTTGTCCCCGCTGTTCTTCCTCTTGCACACCATGTCTTCCGCAGTCTGCAGGGAGTTGGCGGTACACTGGAGCCCGGGGCCCCTGGGAAGTCCTCCACACAGGTGTCGCTCCTGCCAGGTGCTCAGCTCCCCAGGGCACAGCAGCAGCAAGCGGGTACAGTCCTGAGCAGCAGGCAGGTCAGGTGAGGAGGTGGGCTCCCTGGTCGAGTGTTCACCATGCACTATGAAGCAGAGCAGGCAGGGTCCCCTCAGCAGACAGTCCACTGTGTGCAGCTTCTTCCTCCGGCTCTGAGCACTGGGCTGAGGACGGGAGCGGCTGCGCTGCTTACAGAACAGGCCGCCCATATAGGACGAGCAGCCCGGGAGGAAGAGAAGGGGCAGAAGGCGGCTCACCACACTCCCTGTCACACACTACACTACTACAACACTGCTTTCTCCGTTACCGCCGATCTGACGTCATCACAACACACAACATCATCCACTAGAGAGAAGCAGCTATTGGTCCTTGGGTGTACGCTGCGCGACGACTCATATCACCACAGAGACTTACACGTCCACAGCGGCCATCTTTGTCAATGGAAAAACCGTAAGAGCGTATTGGGTGCTGTCAGCGGATAGAAGGCGAGCTCTGCATTGACCATGCCCTTTACCAACATGGCTGCAAAGTAGGCACCAAAGACAGAGCTTACCAGCTGCTTGGAACTAGAGCCCTGCTGAGGGTGGTGCGCCACCTATTGATCGTAAAAAGAGCAATCACACGTTCCATTGTGTAATATGTAAAGGCTGGCTGCACATTATGCAACTTTTCTTCAAGCATGGGTTGAAGGAAAAAAAATAGTTCGATTCCCCCATCAACATACTCCGCCTGCCGGCAGGGAGCCTTCCCCACTGGCAGTATACTTCCAGTAATCAGGCAAATAAACCTGACAGGCTGGTTGTAATGAAGTCTGTCATGGACTGTAGTACAACCAGCCTGCCCATACAGTAGATACTTGGAAATTCATCCAGTTCCTGTTGAAGCGGTCACATTTCAATCTATGTATTGCTGGCTGTAGAATATGGAAGGACTTCAAGGCTGCCAGGGACAGTGCACAGACCACGCATCTTACTGAATGTTATTTTAAAAATTACCTTATTTCAAAAAAACAATATGCTATCGGGCATACAGAGGCTGGTGATGAGGTCTTGGCACCATGTACCTAACAAATCCCAATACTGAGAATGACACAGATATTCATTTTCACAAAGTCTGCTGCTTCAGTGTATTTATATAAGCCTGCATATAACCCACAGTTCTTCAACCGTGCGTTATATGCAGGCTATCTTAAGGTGATTGCAATCACCTGAGGGTAGAACCAGCATATGACCCATGATCTAAGAATACAAGTCATGTGCCCTGTATTATACGGTTAAGATACACATTTTAAGAACTAATGCAGGCCATAGATGGGTCGAAAATAGGCCGATTTTTCGGCCGAACATAAAATCGGCCGATTTTTGGATCGTTAATGGGCTAAATGTTTGGCCGTTTTTCGGTATTTTGGCAGATTTTTTCTATTGGTAAAGTTGGAAAAAAATCGGCCGCTTTTGCCGATCGGCCGATTTTCGCGGCAATGATGGGCAAATTGGCCGATCTTTTACCAATAAAAAAATCTGCGCATGAGCAGTGACCTGCAAGAGGAAGACAAAAAGAAGAAGAAAAAAGAAGAAGAGGATGAAGAGGAAGAGGATGGAGAAGAAGAGGATGAAGAAGAAGAGGATGAAGAAGAGGATGAAGAAGAAGAGGATGAAGAGGAAGAAGAAGAAGAAGAGGATGAAGAAGAAGAGGATGAAGAGGAAGAAGAAGAGGATGAAGAAGAAGAAGAGGATGAAGAAGAAGAGGAGGATGAAGAAGAAGAGGAAGAGGATGAAGAAGCAGAGGATGAAGAAGAGGATGAAGAAGAGGAAGAGGATGAAGAAGAGGATGAAGAAGAAGAGGAATTCCAGTCCGGCAAAAAGTGTCCCTGCAGAGAGCTCCGCTATTTCTTTGACAGTTCCTTGACATTTATGGCGGTTGCAACAATGTATCTATTTGTTTCCGAATAAAAACATCTGTATCCTAAATGGATACAAATAGATACATTGTTGCAACCGCTATAAATGTCAAGGAACTGTCAAAGAAATAGCGGAGCTCTCTGCAGGGACACTTTTTGCCAGCTGTAGACGGGATGAAAATCGGCCGATTTTTTTTACCGTTGCTGGGAACGTCGGCCGCTTGAACGACCGATTTTTCATTTTTTTAAAAGAAAAATCGGCCAATTTTCGACCCGTCTATGGCCTGCATAAGGCATGAGATTTCATTTACAGTGGTTACATTTTCCTAGAAAAACATTTTGTATACTTATTGCAACCACCTTTTTTCTTTTTTTTTTTTAAAGGGGTTATAATACAGAGTTGTTTTTTGTCAAGATCAATCCCTTGCCATTATTGAACTATAGGTCTCAGTGTTACCCTCACAACCACTACCTCTTGCCTGTAGTCTCATACTTCACATTTGGTTTTCTGACTTCTCCTTTTATGGACATAACACTGGATCAATATTTATGAACTTGATGTAATCATGTAAATGGTTAGCACTTCCTCCTGGCAGTACTAGGGTAGTTGGTTCAAATCCCAACCATGGCATCACCTGCCTGGAGTTTCCATGTTCTCCCTGTGCCTGCGTGGGTTTCCTCCCAGTACTCCGGTTTCCTCCCACACTCCAAAGACATGCTGGTAGGTTAATTGGCTCCTGTCTAAATTGGCCCTAGTATGTGTATGTATGAATAGGAGTTAGGGACCTTAGATTGTACACCCCTTGAGGGTTAGGGACTGATGTGAAGGTAATATATATGTAAAGCGCTGCGTAAATTCATGGCACTATATAAGTACCTGAAATAAATAAAATAAATGGTTTTATAAATATAAAATAAATTTATAAAATAAATTTAGATCTTTTTGTCAGATGTTACTATGGTATATTGAAGTCATTTTATCCATAATTACAAGCATTTCATACGCGTCTAAGGCTTTTATTGACAATTACATTTGTGCAAAGAGTCAATATTTGCAGTGTTGACGCTTCTTTTTCAAGACCTCTACAATTTGCCCTGGTATGCTGTCAATCAACTTCTGGGCCACATCCTGACGGATGGCAACCCATTCTTGCATAATCAATGCCTGAAGTATGTCAGAACTTGTAGTTTTTTTTTTTTTTTGTTCGCCCACCTCTTGAGGATTGACCACAAGTTCTCAATGGGATTAAAGTCTGGGGAGTTTCCTAGCCATGGACCCATAATTTCAAATTTTGGTCCCCAAACCATTTTGTTATCACTTTTGCCTTGTAGAAAGGTGCTCCATCATGCTGTAAAAGGCATTGTTCATCACGAAACTGTTCTTGGATGATTGGGAGAAGTTGCTCTTGGAGGATGTTTTTGCACCATTCTTTATTTATGGCTGTGTTCTTAAGCAAAATTGTGAGTGAGACCACTCTTGGCTGAGAAGCAACCCCACACATGAATGGTCTCAGGATGCTTTACTGTTGGGTTGACACAGGGCTGATGGTAGCACTCACCTTTTCTTCTCCGGACAAGGTTTTTTCTGGATGACCAAAACAATTGGAAAGGGAATTCATCAGAGAACATGACTGTACCCCAGCAGTCCAATCCCTGTACCTTTGGCTGAGTATCAGTATGTGCCCGGTGTTTTTCCTGGAGAGAAGTGGCTTCTATGCTGCCCTTCTTGACACCAGGGCATCCTCCAAAAGTCTCCGCCTTAGCCCTCCAAAGTGAGGGAATCCCTGATTTTCATCAGGGTCACCATACCTAGTGTTTACATTGGAAGATTTCCATTCTATTCCTGTTATGGTGACAACCCAAAATTTTAGATTTTCTTTTACTTTTGGTGATAATGGCATAGGGATCAGCTGCTCTCTACTGTCTGTAAATGACTGTGCTGTTTAAAGGATAAGTTCACCTTTTGCTCAGAGGCTTAACTAGAACCTTCAGGGCCCCGGTGCAAGAAACCATGATGGGCCCCCCTTACCCTCTCTTCCTGAGTCTGGGGCCCTTCCCTCTGAGACTGGGGCTCTTCCCTCCCATCCAGTGTTGGCAACCCCAGTTCATTTTTTTTTATTTATGACAAAGCATGAACAATTTACTGAGCATATGAGCACATTTTTTACTGACAACCTAAAATATGACAGAAAATGCTATTATAAACTAAGACAATTGATATTCAAAAGCTAAATTCACCATTAAGGGAAAAAATATTACATGCACATATTTTTGCCTCCTTACATTCTTTAGAGAGCCCCCTTACATCTTTGCCTCCAGAGTGCTCCCTAACATCATTTGTTGCTCCATGCAGATATTCTTTAAGCACACAATTGTGTGCAATTATGGACTACAAAACTAGATGATACATTTAGATTTGTTTTACATGTAGCCAGGCAATTCAGGGAGACTTACAGATGAGACTACGATTAATCCCTTTTCCCCTTGTGCCCAGTACTGGGACATCACTTCCTGTTAGCAGAGTGGATCCAATTCTCCTGACAGCATAGGAACTTGGAACCTATAGTCCTATAGCCAATACATCTTGTATTTCTGAGTGCTGATTGAACTACAAATACCAGAGAGCTGGCGAATGAGAACGATACTAGGAAAGCAGATATATTTTACAGCAAGTGACAGGCTCGCTATCTTGGCGAAGGATTCCGAGGTGGACACAGGTGGTACTTCCGATTGTAGGCCTACTGCTCCGGGACTCAGCAGTTCAGTATAGCTGTGACACTGATCATCACACGGGGATCAGTTAGGCGGTAACTCTACACATCTCTGCAGATAGTCAAGAGCCTGTTCAAGAACTCTTGTTCCTAGAAGGTTGTGCTATCTACAGAATTAGTGAATTTCATCTAGAATCTTATCTTTTCTTGTATTTGGCTTTCTGTAGTTTTTAAGCTTGCCATCGTAGCCATTTCTTTCAAGCAGAAACACAAGCTCCACCATTTCTCCTCTGCTCATGGCTGTAGCCTTTATCTTTCTTGCAGCCTTCTTGCTGTGCTCTTTCCTGGAAGGCTATGTCTCCTCTGTGTCCTCCATGCTGCTTGCTGTCGACCATTCGTAGGCCCAATGTCGCAGGAAGCAGGGCGCGGTACATGCACAGAGCAGGAATGGTGTGACAAGGGCGGAGCTCACGACGCACGCTCACTAGCTTCAATACCAAGTGATCGTTCAGTCGCAACGAATATTTTGCACCGAAAATCCGGAACGATCGTATTATAAAGATTTTTCGGGTCACGAACGAAGGTAAGCCTTGACATGTTCTCTTTAGGCCTTAATTCTATATATTAATTTTGCATGCAATATCATACTGATAAGGCACTATATGTTGGATTTGTTTGACAGGAGCCATGGCAGACAAATTTACATCGCCTGACTTCTTGCCACTGTTCATTGACCAATACAAGCAGATGCCTTGTTTGTGGAAAGTCAAGTCCAAGGACTACTCTGACAAAAATAAAAAGCATGAGGCCTACAACAAGCTGGCTGAAATGTGCAAAGCTGTCTGTCCTCAAGCAAATGTCAGTTATGTCAAACACAAAATTGCTAATCTGAGGACTGTATTTAAAAAAGAACTGAACAAAATCAGTGCATCTGAACGGTCAGGGGCGGCAGCAGATGACATCTATGTACCAAGACTTTGGTACTTTAACAGCTTGCACTTTCTAACGAATCAGTGTGACTCCAGAACATAACTGTCAACTCTCCCATCAACTTTAAATGAGTTGTCACCTGAATTGTATGGCGATGACCAGGAGGAGCTACATCTGACACAGGAGCAATCATTGACACATGAGCTATCACTGACACAGGGGCTATCAGTGACACCGGTAAAATATTTTATTTTTTAACACCTTTTATTCCTGAAATTATCCATTCCTACTATTATGCACTATTTGTCTACATATATGCATGTAATCTGAAAGTAATTTAGATTTTGGGATGATTTGTTAAATGCTACCTTAATATTTTCCATCCCTAGGAAATTTCACATGGTACCACCATGCCACCACCCGTAACACGGGTGGCTAGACCAAAAAAAAAGAAAAAAATCTGGAGGATGCTACAACATCCTTCCTAATACAAGCTTCAGCAGCCCTACAGAGGAGAGCCGATGAGCTTGATGCATTTGGAATCTAGACCGCAAACAAACTGCGAAACATGTCAGTTCAACAGAGACAAATGGCTGAGTGCCTGATGCTCCAAGTAATGAATAAAGGGGCAAGAGGAGAAATTACCCCAAACACCATAATTGCAGAATCACAACCTGCACCTCCAATGCCACCTCCAACAGCACCACCACCTCCTTCATCACTGCAGCATCCACCACAATGGCATTATCCTGCACCAGATGGTCAATCCTCATCATGGTGCCAGGATTATCATTATACCAATCAGTAGTTTAATGTTTAGTTAAATTTTTTTTCTCAACATGACATAAAGCACTATGTTGTGCACTTTATTCATCCTGGTTTTTGGTTATTTTTGTAAAATGTTGTATTGCGAATATTGTGAATAATAAAGTTATTTTTGAAAACATATAATTTTTAATTGTGACTTTTTTTTATGGAACAACATGCAAACACACACATTATTTGTGATGAAGTGACAAACATAGTTTTTTGAGTGTTGGGTGAAGAAAACTGTTTAATTACATCAATGGCTACGAATATTCCGTCGTGTTTACTGTCCTCGGGTTTTTTCGGGTCATGAGCAGCTTCCGATCATACGCGGTCGAACGTATCCAATTCTTTTCATACAATAACTGTACATATTAAACGAAAATCGTTTGTTCTGTTCACAAACGACAAAAGTTTTTATGTTTGCACCATCGTTAAATTTCATTTGGAAAATCGGAATCGTCTGTTGAAAATGATGTACACACCATCAGAAAATTGCACGACTGTTCGTCAGACGAATACGTTCGTACGATTTTCGTATAGTGTGTACGGGCCATAAGACTAGAAATCCCTATATTACGTTTTTTTGGAGAAGAATTAATTTATTGGATTCAATCTTTATAGGATAAACCTTTTTTACCCTTAGATTAATCTCAATGTATTAATTTAATTTGAGGGTATACATTCATATCCCTCCGAGGTGTTTGCGGCATTTATGATTTTTAATTTTTTTTTATATAATAGGATCTTAAACATGAACCTTGACTTAAAAGATGTAATTTTATACAGTGATCAATGTTAAAATATTAATTATACTCCTAAAATATATTTTACACACTTTATACTATTCCTATCTTACTTCTAAGAATGTAGATTATGAAATACACATATTTCTTATGACAATGATTACAAGATAAACATATACTTAGTAATTTTATCATAATCATTACTGAATTTCTTTGGATATTATGCTGTCTTACATATATCCAGGGCTTTTTTTCTCAGAGGAAAGGTGGTGGAACTCCCCCACCCAAACCTGGCCACGCCCCCATCAAACCCTAGGACCACCCCTTTAGAGAACAGGAATGCAAGTAAAATTTGGGAGGGGCTTCCGATGACATCATTTCCCGTACATACCATATAAGGGAAATGATGTCATCGGACCCCCGGCTGCCTCTTGCATGATCTGCATGAAACACATGCATAGATATAAAATGACTAATGTACTGACACCAGAAACACATGCATAGATATAAAATGACTAATGTACTGACACCAGAAACACATGCATAGATATAAAATGAATACCGTACTGACACCAGAAACACACGCATAGATATAAAATCAGTACCGTACTGACACCAGAAACACATGCATAGATATAAAATGACTAATGTACTGACACCAGAAACACATGCATAGATATAAAATCAGTACCGTACTGACACCAGAAACACACGCATAGATATAAAATCAGTACCGTACTGACACCAGAAACACATGCATAGATATAAAATCAGTACCGTACTGACACCAGAAACACACGCATAGATATAAAATCAGTACCGTACTGACACCAGGAACACATGCATAGATATAAAATCATGGCAGGCCGTTTGTAAACGTCCAGCATAGATATAAAATCAGTCTAGCATGCATGTGTACCCTGTCTGGTAGATGTGCCTGCTCCTACAGGCTCCCCTAGGGTTGCCACCTTTTCCTCCAAAAAATACCGTCCATCACTGAATTTATCTTTCCTGTTCCTCATGCACAGGAGGGGCGCTCTCGATCGGCGCCGCTGAGCGCTGAGCAATTGCGTTCTGAAATAGTTTAGGTGGGCTCAGGTGGGTGAGGATAGTTTAGGTGGGCTCAGATAGTTTAGGTGGGCACAGGTGGTTGGGATAGTTTAGGTGGGCACAGGCTGGGGAGAGAGTAAAAATTTAGAGCAATACATGATACTGCAGTCAGTGACAGGGAGCCGAGCGCAGCTTACCTACTCCAAGCTGTACGGCCCCTGCGTCCACGCTGTCACTGCCGTTGATGTCGCCGCGCCGCCCCCGATGTTTACACGCCGGCGGGGGGGGGCGGTGAAGCGTGCATAGTGTCCTCGCCCATCGTCCGCGCCCCCGATGTTTACACGCTGGCGGTAGAGGGGGGGGGGGTGAAGCGTGCATGTCCCCGCTCACCGGCTGTGAGCAGCGGCAGTGACAGGTGCCGGGCACGCGCAAGCATGACATAAACAAGCCGCGTCCGGCACCTGTCACTTTCGCTGCTCTGCATAGCTTGTCAGCTCTGCAGAGGCAGTCGGTGAGCGGGGACAAGAAGAAAAAGGTGGCGGAACGCAGTACCGCCGCGTTCCGGCAGAAAGAAAGCCCTGCATATATCTATAAACTGAACAGGTATTTATAGTCTTTTTAAAAGTGTCCCAAAAGTAGTTTGATAAAATATTGAAATACACATAATTCTCTTCCCATGGGACTCTTCTCTAGATTAATTTATTTTGTAGCACACTTCCAGAATGCTTACTTGATAAACATCTATTGTGTAATCTTCTCATTTTGTGGCAAGTTTTGTTTACAAGTGAAGCTATACACTAAAATGAAAGTCTCGTCTCCTTCAGGTGGGTAAATCAGCTGTCACGTACCTGGTAGTGAGTCTGATGTGCAGAGGAAAGCTTCTCGTACAGCTCCGGCTCAGGGGTCACCAATAATGGAAAAGTAACCACAAGAGAGAAGCGAGGTACAAGTGCTGTGATCAGTTCAGTAGTCTGTGTAGGTAATAGCTGCCACTTCGCTGAAAGGATGCCAGGAACAGAGCAGGTGGTGGTAGGCAGATGTCTCAACAGGGCAGACTGGTAGCAGGTAGAGGACAGAGCAGGAAGGCTGATAGCAGACAGCTGGCAGCAGGTGAACGTCACAGCAGGCAGGCTGATGGGAGATGACTGGCAGCAGGCAGATGCCACAGCAGGCATGCTGGAAGTGGACAGGCTGGCACAGGGGCGGACTGACAACTCATGGGGCCCCCGGGCAATAGGGGATCATGGGGCCCCTGTGTCCTTGCCCAAACTCAAAAAAGCCTATGAAAAAGGTACAAGGGGCATCTCATGGGGCCCCCTACTGACCCCGGGCCCTCGGGCTGTGCCCGAGTTTCCAAATGGTCAGTCCGCCCCTGGGCTGGCAGCAGGGAGACGTATCGGATGAGAGCATACTGAAATATAAAGCTGGAGCAGGCTGGATGAACAGGATGCAGGGTCAGGCAAACCAGGTCTGCATCAGATGGGCAGATCGGGCATAAATAGCAGGCAGGAGAGGAGTCATGTCACAGGCCAATGTCAGCAATGGTGGAGGCAGATCAGGCAGAGACAGTAAGCAGAGACAGGATCTGGAGGACAAGCCAAGATCAGGGCAGGTAGCAGACAAGTGGAATCAGGAGCAAGCCGGGTTGAGATCAGAGGTCAGGCACTGGAATCAGAATAAACGCACACAGAAGCTACAGACCAAACAGCTATTAGCCAGTGCAGTAGTCCTGTTTAAATAGGCCATTTGGCACCAGTCTTGGTAACAGACGCGCATCCGTATGTGCAAGTGCGTGTGCCTATGCTCACTCTTGTGCACATCTGCCCAGCCAGTTGCTGGTCTGCGCATTCTTATGTGCCGGGAAACTTTATCTGCACTATGAGTAAGCCTTTCCTGACATCAACACTTCTTGATTTCTGAAGGCTTTGTAAACATGGAAGAGTAGTTTTATTTGTCTTGTCCCAAAAGATAATGACCAAATCCAAATGCCTGATACCATTTCAATGTACCCAGCACTGTCTCTTTTTCAGAGATATTTACTCATTAAAGTGCAACTAAAACCAGGACCCTGCATTCACTATATCCAGTCTTCCACAGTACACAGAACTTGAAAATGCAGTTATTTTAGTAAATATAAACTGCCGTTTCTCATCAGCAGTATATAGCAGTCTTGTGACTTCTGGCCGAGCCAAGCACTGGTTAATCTTGTAGGAGAAGTTTGCATTCTCCTCTGATTGTCCGATGAGGCTGTAGGACCCCTGACCCTCTGTTCGGACAGTGGTGATTGGCCCTGTGCCAATCACATGCACTTTCTTAAAAAAAATTTTGCAATACACACCAAACAGAGCATGTGCAGACTTGCCACTTCTGCTCTGTACTATGGCAGATGGATTGGGGACAGTAAAAGAAGGGTGGGATCAGAGAAGACAGGATCAAACAGCCTTTTTACACAATGCAGAGGATTAACCTCTTAAGTTCCACAGTGAGTATAACAAGCATGCTTTAGTGCATATATAGACTGATTTTACTGTTGTTGGTTTAGTAACACTTTAAGCTCAACTCATTCTTTTGGATTATCTATACTCAGCAATATTTATTTGTTTTGACAAATATTTCCTCAAGGTCCTTTCAGCTCTAAATCTAGTGAACACCATCAGAAAATTGTAGGAAAAATACCGCTTTTGAAGCGATTGTAGATAATCTGATCGTTAGTACACAGCTTTCATCCGAAATTATTTGAAGGCATCAGCACGAAAATGTTTCTCGTGCAATAACAGATTTTTTACCATTTTCATTTAATCAGCACAGTTTTCGTCCGAAAATACAATACAAATACATTACATCACTTCCAAATTTCCTTTCTGTCATACAAGAATTTTCGTATTTTTAGTAACCGCTTCACTTCACATGAGGCTAGCATCACTCATCCAATATTCTTATCATGTGTACAGGGCTCAAGAATGGGAAACATTAATTCTGGCCTATCTGAATTCTAAACTATTTTCTCTCACAAATCAGGTTTTATAGCTCAAAAATTAGAGAAACCATATTTCATAATTTTAATTCACAGCGGCTCTGACATTACTTTCTGTCTCTGTATCAGAAACCCCTCGAAGGAGAAGTGGAGGTAAAGACCTTAAAGACATTATCTTCTACACACAGGAGCTGCAACTGCTGGTGTATTTGTACCCAGACCAGAAGCAAAGACAATTATGTAACTATTCCTCATAGTTTGACTGCAGCTGTCCATAGCTTTTTGAGTGTGTATCTTAGGCTTCATGTACACAAGCAGCTCCTAAACTTGAGTTTAGGAGCTTTTGGCATTTTTTTGCCAAAGCTCCTAAACTCAACTCCATAAAAGCCTATGTGTCCATGTACACGTAGGCTTTTACCAGAGTTTAGGCGCTGCCGCATTTAGGTGAGGTTAAACCTCCCTCTCCTGAACGCAGAAGAATCACGTTCAAGATTGAAACGTTTTGACTGCCGACCGCAGTAAAAACGCAGCAAAGTCATGGCAAAATCGCACTACTGCGGTTGCCACATTTTGCAGCCGTTTTGCCACAATTTTGCATTTACCCACGGCTGGCGGTCAGGGTAGGCTCGTGTACATGGGGCCTAAATCTTTGTCACAGACTTACAGTTGTGTTCAAAATAATAGCAGTGTGTTGAAAAAAGTGAATAAAGCTCAAAATCCTTCTAATAGCTTTTATTTCCATACACACAAATGCATTGGGAACACTACACATTCTATTCCAAATCAAAACATGAAGAAAAATAGATAAATAAATTGTGTTGTTCCTCTAATAAAAATGGAAGAAAAGTGAATATTAGACCGTTCAAAAAAATAGCAGTGTTTGCATTCTTCTTTACAAACTCAAACATTCACTATATAAACTGAAAAATGTTTGAAGATTTTGCTTTCCTTTGAATCACTTAATGAATATTTAGTTGTATAAGCACTGTTTCTGAGAACTGCTGTACATCTGTGTTGCATGGAGTCAACCAACCTCTGGCACCTATGAACAGGTATTCCAGCCTAGGATGATTGGACTACATTCCACAGTTCTTCTCTATTTCTTGGTTTGGCTCAGAAACTGCATTTTTTATGTCACCCCACAACTTTTCTATTGGATTAAGATCCGGGGATTGGGCTGGCCACTCCATAACGTCAATCTTGTTGGTCTAGAACCAAGATGTTGCACGTTTACTGGGGTGTTTGGGGTCGTTGTCTCGTTGGAACACCCATTTCAAGGGCATTTCCTCTTCAGCATAAGGCAGTATGACCTCTTCAAGTATTCTGATGTATTCAAACTGATCCATGATCCCTGGTATGCGATAAATAGGCCCAACACCGTAGTATGAGAAACACCCCCATATCATGATGCTTGCACAACCATGCTTCACTGTCTAGACCCAAAAAGAACAATCTTACTTTCATCAGTCCACAAAATGTTGCGCCATTTCTCTTTAGGCCAGTCAATGTGCTCTTTGGCAAATTGTAACTGTAGCAAACTAGCTCCTCAGAGCTGGAAGCGGAGTTCTCCTTCAACCTTTGCTTTTGTAACAAACTAGCTCATCAGAGCTGGAAGCGGAGTTCCCCTGTTCCTTGCTGTATTTGAGGTCTTCCTCGAATCATTCCTCACATCCCCCCTTGCATTCCTGTGAGGCAGACTTTATCTCCTGGCAGATGATGTGGAACAACCTAAGACATGAGAAGTGGAGACAGGCTGTCTACGAACATGTCACTTTGGTCACCCAAAGCTATGTAAGCCCCACACCTTATCAAACTGACCCGAGAACTGAACATTCCTCAGGTCAACTGTATGGTTCATATCATGGGATATGAAGCTGGTAGTTTAGTTTAGAGTTCCCCAATGACCATTCCCAAAACGTGTAGTCAGAGCCCCCCCCTCCCCTTGAGAGGGACTTTCAAGAGAGTTAGAGCTTGTCACACTCACACACACACACACAGAGATCTCCGAGGTAATATCGTAACAGATGAGATCAAAGAACCTTTCTGCTCTGCATCTTGGATTTGCAAACCCAGGCATATGGGCAAGTAACTTAACCCTGTAATCTTCTTCCTAATTATCTCTTTGCTGTGTCTTTATATACATGTATATATATTTTTGTGAAATCTCTTTGTAAATATTTTATCGCACCTGTTTTGACCCTGTTAGAAATAAATCTTTCTTTCTGAAAGTGTTAAACTGTTTCTAAGCGCTTACTTGCAATTCACGAATCCCTGCCTTTGACGAGACGCTACTGTTTGTTATATCTCTGTATAGCAGGTCCACGGGCCGTGCTATATAGATCAATATTTCAATCATTATAGTGTATATTTGATAACGGGAGTTTCCCAGTCTCCGACAAAAGTGGTGGTGGCAGTAGAAGGGTTAGTTGCGTAATTAACCCGACCCAGTAACAAGCGCATTCAGGCTGCAGGCACAGATTGTAGACCATTAGCTGGGCAATCGCTGTGTAGGGTGCAGCTGGGTGGGGCCTTGTTACGCGCGTCACACTGCGGTTTTGGATCGGCCGGCCCTTCGGTCACGAGTTTGTGAGAAGGTCTGGGGTCTGACGCCGTGGGCGTGACGTATTACTGTTAGTCCCGGTCGTGCGATTGTCCCCTGTTGGTGGTGGCGACCGCGGGTCGTGACAGTAACCTCTTCAGCACGTCTTTTTTTCAACAGTGGGACTTTGCGGGGGCTTCTTGCAGATAGCTTGGCTTCACATAGACGTCTTCTAATTGTAACAGTACTCACAGGTAACTTTAGACCTTCTTTGATCTTCCTGCAGCTGATTGTTGGCGGAGTCCTTGCCATTTTGGCTATTCTTCTATCCATTCGAATGGTAGTTTTTTTCGCTTTCTTCCACGTCTTTCAGGTTTTGGTTGCCATTTTAAAGCATTTGCAATCATTTTAGCTGAGCAACCTATCATTTTCTGCACTTCTTTATATGTTTTTCCCTCTACAATCAACTTTTTAATCAAGGTACGCTGTTCTTCTGAACAATGTGTGGAACGACCCATTTTCCTCAGAATTTCAGAGAGAAATGCACTGTAACCAGCATGTACAACATTTGCTGCCTTCCTTCCTTAAATAAGGGCAATAATTGCCACCTGTTTTTCAAAGAATGAATGACCTCACTAATAGAACTCCACACTGCTATTATTTTGAACATGCCCCTTTCAATTAGTGATTCAATTACACAGAATCAGCAGCATACATGTAATGATTGTTGGGTCTGTTGGATTTCTATTACTCTACTACACCTGCTAGTAAATTATTTGCAATTTAGAAATATAATTTCTACCAAAAACAGTGATTGATCAGGTTAGTGATGTCTGACTGCTATTATTTTGAACACAACTGTATCTCTGTCTTATTGTCATTATCTCACATGCACAATGCCAGATAGTTGGGTATGTATGTAGTGGTCAGCTTGCTGTATATTTGTAGGTGAATCTGTTAATTGCAGTAGGAGTTTATATGCAACTCTTTTTTGTTAACCTGTCTCTTTTGCTCTGGAATTCTATAGCTAGTTTTAGTTCAGGGCTCAATAACTAGCATAGGTTAAAGCCCAGTTAGGCATCCAACAGCCACTTCTAGTAGTTATAGGTCAGTGTCAGGGATGCGGGTGTGACCAGAGATGTGTGTACTGACACAGGGAAACGCAGGCTTCAGATATGGTATAAATAAGACAATTTATTAAGACTAACAATACAAATATAAACGCAGTGCACCAAACCCCAAGCTAACACAAATACATACAACAAGGTGAAACAAACCCAAACCTAAACTGGTATAGATACACAGGTACATACACATATAGAGCGCAACGTAGTCAGGCAGGCCGGGTCGATAACTATCAGGCAGGTAGGTACAGGAGGAGCAGGCGGAGAGAATGGTCAGGGTCACAAGCCAGGGATCAAACAGGAGAAGTCAGCAGAGGTCAGGATCAGGCAGGGTCGGCAACAAGTCAGGAAGGAACAGGAACAGGAATGCAGATTACAAGGTACAGGGGCCCATGGAAAAACAAACACACACCAAGGCACAGACTGCAGGTCTGGCCATCCCTTAAATACACCTGCAATCAGCCCCAGGTGATGGCCAATTGCCGAAGTGAACCTCTGGTTGTTGAGAGCACCCGCTGGCCAGCCCTGGTACTGCAGCCCACAAGGCAGGTGAGTCCCACCACTATTGGCAAGTCCATTCCTGACAGTCAGGCTGCATGATATATTAGACCAGGGTTTTTCAACCAGGGTTACATGGAACCCAAGGGTTCCTCCAGAGGTTGCTAGGGGTACCTTTAGCCATGAGCAATTTTTTATTGTCATTGAAACCAATGATCTTTTAAAGTAATCTGTAAAGGGATAATTAATTCCAATTGCCACATGTGTAAGGAGCTTTCTTCCCACTGACCACCACACTAATGTATCATGAGTTGTAGATATAGTAATTTTCAGCAGGATTTCCCTGACACTAGAAATTATTTCAATGGTTTCTCTGTGTTGAAAAGGTTGAGAAAGGATGTATTAGATGCTGCTAGGGAATAAGCACAGAGTAGATAGGCTGACTCTGTGTTCCAGTGCCACGCCAAAATTTCTCCCGGTCAGAAGTTCTCCCCATCAGCACTGATTTTGTCTTCAGGTCTCCAATACAAAGACAGACATCACATCATGATCCTCCCCATTGGTCTCTGCAACTGGACTTGGCTGCAAAATTCATCTTCATCTGGAGGTATCTCTATTAATAACTATGTAGTAGCAACTTTGGGAATACCAGGTAAAACAACGGAAGCGAACTTGAGGAAAACAAACTTTGTATAAATCAGCGCTGAGTGTCCTAGCAAGGACACATGTCAGCAAGCTAAGTGGCTTGAAAAAGAGTATACATATCAGCAATTACATCACAATACATATATTTCCTCTTTTACTTTCTGTACATTCAAAAGGCTTTCTAAGCAATTCAGAACAATGCCTTGCTAGATAATTTATCTTCAGCTACAGATAAGACTACCAGCTACAGACTGGAACACATTGTTACATAGGAAATAAAGGAGGGGGGAGTTAGTTGATCACTGCTTTTCAAACAGATTCTGTTAGAAATGTTAAACTTAAGGGGAACTCTACAGTATTTGGGTGCTGCCACACCTATATATACCTTGGTATATGTGCACAATTCCACCAGGATAATATTGGTTTGTACATTGGATGAATATACTATTATTAACATCTTGCCCACCTGAGGATTAACCCCCCTTCCTGACCAGGCCATTTTTTACCTTACGGTGCTGCGTTACTTTAACTGACAATTGCGCGGTCATGCAATGCTGCACCCAAATTAAATTTACATCCTTTTTTCCCACAAATTGAGCTTTCTTTTGGTGGTATTTGATCATCTGTGCGGTTTTTATTTTTTGCGCTATAAAAAAAAAAAAGATGTAATGGCCACTTTGTGTACATGCAGTTAAGTGGCAGGGAATGCCCTGGCTACAGTTGATGAGCAGGAGTGGTAACAGCTTTCTTCTGGGTTTGGTTCAAACAAAAGCCCATCTCTACTTAAAGCCCAACTCTGAGAAAATGTTCCTTATCTGTGGGGCTGTACCTGTAATGCGTAGGGTAATTGCTCATTTAGGTCTGGGGGCATAGAAAAGAAGTTCAGCTTACTGCCGCTCCTCCAATCGGCTAGACTGGTCCCCTCAGGATTTATTCCCCCATACTCCAATGGTCTAAGGTTCTGATGTCATCAGGGGTACCCCATACTCATTCACATGGGGGGGGGCTGGGATCTGGGGGCCCCCTTGTTAAAGGGGGCTTCCAGATTCTGATAAGGCCCCCGCCCACAGACCCCCACAACCACTGACCCCAAAAGTACCCCCCCATGTTGAGGGCATGTGGCCTGGTATGGTTCAAGAGGGGGGATGCTTGCTCGTCTCCTCCCCCCTTACCTGACCTGCCGGGCTGCATGCTCAGATAAGGGTCTGGTATGTATTTTGTGGGGGACCCCCACGCCATTTTATTTTAATTCTGGTGTGAGGGTTCCCCTCAAAATCTACAGCAGACCCAAAGAACTTGCTATGGATGGGGGAACCTCACTGACTGTTAAAACATTTAAGAATGTTTTCACTACTAAAATACCACGACTTAATAATATAGCTCATGCAGTATTTTAGTAGCTGTGCGGTATCTTACCGTATACTTACACTATTACCGTATAACGTATACTATGCGGTAAGATACTGCTTAGTGAATTGTCCCGATTTGAAGTTCACGGTTGAAATTTCATTAGGTTCGAATGTTCAACTGCAAACCAAACAGGGGAGTGTTCAGCCCATCACTAACGTCAAGAGACAGCCCACTTTCAGAGCATGGGGGAGCTCCATCTGCAGAGGAAGCAGGAGACTGAATAAGTTTAAGTGCATAAACTCTCCTCTAGACTAAATGCACAGCCCCACTGCAAGATAACAAAATATTACATGCATGTTGCTTTTTGGGAACAAACTAGACTTTCTTCTGGCAATATTGTCTTGTTAAAATTATTTACTTTTCTTTGTAATCTATAGACAAAAGGAAGTGAACAAAATTAAAAAAATATATATATATTTTTCCATTTTATCCAGTTTTAACTTACACATTATGCATTTTATTCTAAAATGTGTTCTCTTTAAAATGATATTAAAATGGCCAAATTGCAGAAAATGGTGAAATATACTGACTGTTTGGAGTTATAAGTAATCAGGGGCTATTAGGAGTACATTTAATTAAAAAAAAAAAATATATATATATATATATATACAGTATATAATTCATTTAAAGCTTAATGAAAAAAACCTTCCTTCCAGCCAAGGAAGCTGCGTCTTAGCCTCTGCTGATATGCAGTTGCCAGGATTTTTTCATGTGGTCAGTTGTACCTCTGTACATTTGAGAGCACAAGCAAATGTGACAGTTATTCATGGCATGCCTTGAATGTAACTGTTTTGGCAAACAGTTAAATCAATGGGCTTAGTTCTGCTTAAGGCCTCTTTCACACCACTGTGCAGAGACATTAGTTTTTCTGCCTGCATTCTGCAAGGGCACAAAGAAAACAATTGCTCTCTATGCGGCCTGTTCACACCACAACACTAGTGTCCTGTGCAGATTTATTCTGCACAGGA
Source organism: Staurois parvus (assembly GCF_062004578.1). NCBI lineage: Eukaryota > Metazoa > Chordata > Amphibia > Anura > Ranidae > Staurois > Staurois parvus. Next base: position 234,072 of record NW_028318564.1, on the reverse strand, counting down.
ATCTTCAAAGTGTATAATACTCACTGAAATGCCCATGAAAACTGATGTATTCAAAATGCAGTTCAAAATGCTAACAACAACTTACAGAGCCACCCACAACTCCGCCCCCAGCTACATCACTAACCTAGCCTCAAAATACCAACCAAATTGCACTCTTTGTTCCTCCCCAGACCTCCTGCTCTCTAGTTCTCGTCACCTCCTCCCATGTTCGCCTGCAGGACTTCTTCCTAAGGAATTTCCTACCCCAATCTGTCCGACTATCTCCTACTCTGTCCACTTTTAGGCAATCCCTGAAAACTTCTCTTCAGAGAAGCCTATCCTGCCTCCACCTAAAAACTGTACATGTATTTTCGCCATCTGCTCATCCCCCACAGTTATTACCTTTTGTATCACTTGACCCTCCCCTTTTAGATTGTAAGCTCTAAGGAGCAGGACCCTCCGATTCCTCCTGTATTCAATTGTATTGTAACTGTACTGTTTTCCCTCACGTTGTAAAGTGCTGCACAAACTGTTGGTCCTATATAAATCCTGCATAATAATAATAATAATAATGTAAACTCGTGTCTCTTCAAGTGAAATATATGCAGTTTTCCCATCAGTTTTTATACATGTATGGTGTGAACGAGTCCTTAATACTTATCATTTAAATGTCATTTTTTTATTTTATACAATTTTAGGTTCAGTTCAGAAAGTTAACATACCAGGATAAGTATCCTTAGTTTCAAAAGTGGCAGTTGTTTTCAGTTGGTCCAAAGAGATTTGAAAATGACAGTCACATAGCAAAGATAAACATCCTTATCCTAGTGTTAAAGCTTTGTGAATTAAGCCTCTTGTCTTTTCTTTGTTCCTGCAAATATGTTCACCACAAAGGAGTCTTTTAAATTCAATTTAATTTGGTTATTATACCAAATATTATCAACCATCATTATCAATTATATTTTGATGCATTGTAGAACAGTCTCTTATGTTTCATTAATTTGTTTTATATTCTTATCTCAGTATTAATTAGTTTATTCCTTTTAATTCCAATCTATACAGATTTTGCAGTTTTGTCAATTATTTACAAAGGTTAGATATGTAAATCCTCCATTTAGACAATTGAGTGATTTGAAGTTGAGATTAAATATCCACTGGGCTTCAGTGTATAAGAGTTTTTGCAAGGCATAGTTTTCTAACTCCCATTTTTTTTTTATATTGCAGCAACCAAAGTTTTAAAGTTTCTGGTGTTTCATCATGCTCAGCACACACGTGCCTTGGTATTGGTTTGTCTTTTGAGGTCTTGATGTTATTTAGATGTCCCTGAAATTGTAGAGGAAATGGGCACATTTTACAGCTGCATATACAACACCTGTAGAACTGCAGCTGTAAAATTATTTCATTTTTATTATCTCACTATTCTTTGAATTTTCAAATTCCTTTAAAGTAGGTATATAAGGACAGGCTTTACAAGATCAATCACTTGTATTTTCTCCTCTTGCACATTGTTTTGTAAAATGGATTTTCTAGTTTTTGTATTTGCTTTCTTATATTTCCAAATATCTTTTTGGATATTCGCTTTCTCAGTGTCGGTTCACATATATGCGGATTGGATGCGGTTTTAACTGCTTCCAATCTGCATGACATGTGAAATAACATTACTTCCTATGGTGTCTGTTCCCATATGTGTGGTGCACTGGTGGTGCGGATTCAGTGCGATTTGAAATGGAGTCCTGTATAATTTCTGAGCAGTGCGGTCCAGTTCAGGTGCGGATTACAGGCTATTGACTTCTATGGGAACCGTTCTTAAACCGCATATGTGTGAAAAGGATAAAATCCTGACCTAATCCTGTCCTGAACCTGATGTAAACCTGATATGAACCTGTGAACAACTACTGTATCAATTAGCTGTTAAATCCAAGCTTCAATCTGCACTGCACATGTGTGAATCAGCTCTTACTAGGACAAGTTCTTTCTTTCCTTTTTAAATGTCTCCAATGTGGAACAGTTGTCCTGCATAAATTGTGCAGTGGGCATTCTCTTTTTAGGAGAAATAGCAGAGCCATACAAAGCAATTTGCTGACACAGTGAAACACACACACAGAACACAGTAAAACAGTGCACAGCACACAGTTAACCCTTTGATTGCCCCAGATGTTAACCTCTTCATGCCCAGTGCCATTGCTTTTTATTAGCACTGATCACTGTATTAGTGTCACTGGGGATGTCAGTGGCAGTAAGTAAGTTCCCCCCAGTGTCAGAATGCCCGCCGCAGTCCCGCTATAAGTTGCTGATCACCGCCATTACTAGTATGAAAAAAAAAATAAAAAAATTGAATTCCAGTATATATACCGCTATTTGTAGACACTAGAACTTTCACATAAACCAATTAATTTACACGTATTAGGATTTTTTTTATCAAAGATGTAGCAGAATACGTTTTGGCCTAAATTTATGACGAAATTTGATTTTTTAATTTTTTTTACTGAACATGTTTCATAGCAAAAAGTCAAAAATAGTGTTTTTTTCTCAAAATTGTTGGTCTTTTTTTTTGTTTATAGCATAAAAAATAAAATTCGCACAGGCAATCAAATACCACCGAAAGAAAGCTCCATTCGTGGGAAGAAAATGACATAAATTTCATTTGGGTGCACTGTTGCATGACCACGCAATTGTCAGCTAAAAGAACACAGCACCATAATGCCAAAAATGGCCTGGTCAGGTAGGGGGGTAAATCCTCAGGAGGGCAAGTGGTTAAAGATGAACGAATAAAGAGACCAAACCTGATTTAAGCCAGTCAAGCCTGAAGTCTCATGCTTGTGATATTGTGTTTATATAACATGTGCTGCAAATGCCCTGTCTATCCCTCCTGCACTGCTATTTGGATTCCCTCATTGACAACATCAGATTTGATTCACCCTGCCTGTCCACCTGCAAGGAGATTGATTTGGCCAGTCTCTGAGTGAAGTCCAAACCTGATTTAGGCCAGACAAACCTGCAGTCTCATGCTTCTGATATTTTGTTTGTAAAGGAGGATTTGCTGACGTGAATTGCAAACTGACATGCCAAGTCCAGGAACTGTCTGTGCGTGTAAGTGCACCTCCAGCAGCAACACAGGAACCAGAGCCCAAGGATAACCCGCCTGACCATTTTTTATGGTGACCCCTGTGACGGAACGCCTGTCACCCCCGAATGGGTGACTCCATCAGAGAACCTCTTCCTCGCCACTAGGACACAGGACCAAGGTTATTATAGCTGGGCATTGCACCCAAGACTAGACGAGACTAGCTTGGATGCCAAACAGGAACTCTTTATTGAATAGAAAACACAGGTTTTTATACACAGAAATAGGGCCCATCCACTCATGAACAACAAAACAAATATTACACTTTGGGATAGACACCCCACATTGATTATATAACAAGGTGAAGCTGACAGAGTAATTTCATCATGCAGAAGCCTCCAAGAGGACTTGTCAGCAGACAAACAATAGGTGATTCAATTAACTCAATTAACAATAGGAATGCACACCTAGGTGGCAGACAATGGGAGAAGATAGTAAATACATAACATCTTAATTAATTTATTTATTTCAGGTACTTATATAGCGCCGTCAATTTACGCAGCACTTTACATACAGTATATATTGTACATTCACATCAGTCCCTAACCCTCAAGGGGCGTACAATCTAAAGTCCCTAACTTACATTCATACATACACATAGTAGGGCCAATTTAGGCAGGAGCCAATTAACCTACCAGCATGTCTTTGGAGTGTGGGAGGAAACCAGAGTACCCGGAGGAAACCCATGCATGCACAGGGAGAACATGCAAACTCCAGGCAGGTGGTGCCATGGTTGGGATTTGAACCAGCGACCCTAGCACTGCCAGGCGGAAATGCTAACCATTTAGCCACTGTGCTGCCCACAGATTAGAGCAAGAGTCCTCAGCATGAAGTTATTTTGCTGATTATATCAATATCTTCTTAGAGTCTATGAGTCTAGGAAGGAGTGGAGTTGAAGCAGTCAATGCTAGTTTGGGCACGGAGACCCCAAATCTGTATCTTAGTCTTTTAGTCCTCAGAATCTCTGTGTTTTGGGGAGACATGGACTTGAATCCAAAGCAAACTACTCCAAAGGTCACCCCCAGGCACACACCAAAGAATAGAGCCCCTTCAGATGCCAGGGATATGATCAGTAGGCAATGGGCTAGCATGCAGTTCCCTCCAAAAGCCTCTGTCCCAGTTGGGTTTGTCACATTTCTCCCCCCTCAAAAGTCAACTAGCCAGGTCCCAGACCTCCACCCACATAGTCGGTCCACATAATCTCCATTCTTGGCTGCAGGGAAAAGTTGTCATTGGTAGGCGAGGAGCAGAGGTTGTGGACCCTCTGTTTGGCTGCCAGCACTTCAGCTGGGAGGTCTTTACCATTCCGAGGTGCAGTTGGCTGCTGGGAAGAGAGGCCAATTGCTCCAACTCCCTAGAGCTGTGAAGAAACATGAGGTGTTGGGCAGAGGACAGTGGCGTTGTGCCCTGTTGCCAGTGCTTCAGCTGGAGACCCAAAATCCTCCACTCTGGCTGACAGTTGGGGAGGGAGGACGACCAACTCCTCTCCTGGACTGTGGAACTGCCGCTTGGGAGGGGGGGCAATCACCTCCCCTCCCGGACTGTGGATCTGCCACTGGGGAGGAAGGCAACTTCCTCCCCTCCCTGGTCCTTGAACTGCCGCTGGGGAGATGAGCCAGCTGCTCCAACTCCTGGGCTCCCAGACCCCAGCTGTGGAGCGAGGATGACTTCCTTCACTCCCGAGTCCTTGAACTGCTGCTGCAGAGGGAGGACGACTACCTCCTCTCCTGGACTGTGGATCTGCTACTGAGGAGTGAGGATGACTTGGGTCTGTCACAACCCCCATTTGTTTTCTAACTTTAAAACAGGTGTATGCTATACTATAAGCTTAGGCCACACTCTTCTGATTCTGAAGCATAGTGGGTTAATTTGATTATTACATGGTTACAGGGGGATCATCAGTCTTGGGCTTTTAGTCTTCCAATAGATGACCCAGCCCAAGGGTCAATCAAAACATTTTTCAAGGCCCTGGGTTTTACTATATGATGATCCTGACTGTGCCCATTCAGCAGAAACTAACCTTAGGTAATTACGTTAGGGTAAACACACCGCTGAGGAATACTGTTCTGTTTCCGCCTCTGGTCACCTGATTCAGGGTGGAATGACCCAGCTCTTACAAGTCAGTTCAGGTTAGGCTTATCAGACTTCATCAAGGATTCCTTTGTACCATACCCCAAACCAAAGTAATTGAATTACGCCATGCAAGTAGCCATTCGTATAAACAAGCATTTACAGGAAAGGTGTACTAAGAGGTTTGTTCCTTTGCCCCCAAGTACGCTGCCCACTTCTTCATAAGACCTTCCAGGGTCCTGTCAACTTCACCAGGAGGAGGAGACCATGCAAATTGGTGCTACTCATTTATCCTCTGGGCAAAAGGCTAGAAAAAGATCCCAGGAACTCTGTTTATACTGTGGGACCAAGGCCACTTTGTTGCCAGTTTCCCCAATAAGCTGGGAAACGCCAAGTGTCTACTGCAGGTGGGGTCTGCTTCTCTAGACCATACAGTGCCAGGTCTCCCCTAAGACAAACTATTTGTTCCTGCGCAACTTAGTTCTCCCATGTTCTCTTATCACCTTTCAGCTTACATAGATTCTGGTGCTGTTAGCAATTTCATTGATAGTGACCTAGCACACCATCTACAGATTTCCTTGACTAAGGTGCACAAACCCTTTTCAGTCTTAGCTGTTGATAACTCCCCCTTGTCCATGGACCTGGTCACCTTGTGCACTGTACCTATTCCTCTAACCACTGGGGAATTTCATAGGGAGGCAATCAGCTTCTACTTCATAACATCTCCTTTTTATCTCCTTATCTTAGACTATCTTTGACTTAAACATCATAACCCGCACATAGATTGGACTACAGGGAAGATTAGGTCCTAGTCCCAGACCTGCTTCCAGAACTGCATTAAAACTGCTGACCAGTTGTCCATTTGTGACTCTTTAGTGTCCAATACCAGTCTCTTGCCTTTATTACAGTCCTATCTGGATCCTGATCATGATAACTTTTCCAAGTGTAACTTTACTTCACTTAAACATTTGCCTTTATATGACTCTGCTGTAGCAGAAGACACTGGCAAGTTTAATGAATCCTCTACAGGCCACCCCTCCAGCCAGTCTGAATCTTTTTCTCCTAGAGCCAAACGTAGCCTCTGTGTGGCAGTCTTGAGCCTTGTTTGGAAACTTCCTCTAAGTTTCACAATATCTTACCTCCAGCACAAGTAATAGGGGCCCTTTCCTCTGACCTTTTGGACTCCTCTCAAGCTAGCCCCTGGAAAGTTATTTGTTCCCCACCACTTTAGGCTTAAAGTGCTTTCAGAAGCACATGATGCTAAGATGGCCTGGCAACCAGGGATTAATAAAACGTTTTCTATGGTTTCTCGCAGGCTTTGGAGGCCCTCTCTCCATAAGGACTCCTGTTCCTATGTAAAAGCTTGCAAAAGCTGTGCTCGCTCTAAGTTCTCAAAAGTCAAGCCATTTGCCTGTCCTTAAATGCCCTTGGACGCACATCCAGACTAACTTGTCCTCAAGTTCTGCTGCCGCTACACCTGATGATGCGGACTAGTCTTCCTCTACACCTGTCGATGCAGGCCAGCCCATGCCAACTAAGGCTAATGCTTTTTCATATTCTGGACATTCAGTAACCTGGCCTAACCCTACTGCAACTACATCTGCTCAAACCTGTCTAAGAAGTTCCATCCATCCTGCGGATAGACTGCTCCATTTAGCCAGGTGAGGCTCTTGACCTTTTCTTTAAGCCACTCTGCCTCCAGGCTGTGCTCCAGCTACCCAGACTGATTTTACTGGTTCTCTGTCGACTGTCCAGTTTGGCTCCATAGACTCTCTGCCTGCTAACTAACCTGACCTCACCGAGCCCCTGACCATTGCCGAGCCTGATGGTCCAGATGCCAGAGCACCCATCTTATTCAGGGGCTACAACAGGGGTAACACTACATTTAGTTCTGCTTTAAAAGGAAGTTGCAGAAGCAGTATCAAAAGGGGGACAGGGAGAAAAACAAGGACTGCTTTGGTAATGCTAGTAAGAATAATACATTTTATTTTATATAGCTCTAATAAAAGGTAGCTTCTCAAAGCACTTTACAAAGTGCTTTGAGAAGCTACCTTTATTAACACAAGAAATACACAGTATTAAAAAAAAAAAAAAAAAAAAAAAAAGGAAAATGAAGTGAAAGCTTGTCTAAAGAAAAATTTATTATATTTGATTTGAATGAGTTAAGAGAAGATGACTCTCTGATGCTCCTTGGAAGTGAATTCCAGAGTTTTGGAGCATACCCGGAGAAGGCTCTGTCTCCCATACACTGGAGGTTACGGGGGGAAGGGAGTAAGTACATGAAAGTTCAGACAGATAATGGCATGCCAAGCCATGAAGAGCCTTACAGGTGCACAAGAGGATCTTAAAGTCTAAGTGAAACCTAACGGGTAGACAGAGCAAAAACTCCAAGATAGGGGTAATATGGTCACTTGTGTGATGATCTCAGGATCACTGCCACCAATATGTGACGAACGCAGCATCAGACCCCAGCCCTTCTCACCAAACTCGTAACTGAAGGACTAGCCAATCTAAAACTGAGATGTCACGTGCGTAACAATGCCACACCCAGCTGCACCCTGCACAAGGATTTTCCAGCTACTTGGACCACAATCTATGTACCGGCGGCCTGAGCGATTGTTACTGAGTCAGGTTAATAACGCAATTAACCCTTCACACTGCCACCACCTCCTTTTTGTACAGAGAAAGAGGAAACTCGGCAATATCAGCTATAACACTATAATGGTTGAGATAATCGTCTGTATAACACGGTCACCGCAGGCCAGTTATACAGAGTGTTTGTTTAACCCAGTAGCGCTCTTTTAGAGGCAGGAATTCGTAAATTGCAATAAAGAGCTATAGAAACAGTTCAACACTTTCAGAAGGAAAGATTTATTACTAAAAGGTCAAACGGGTACAATAAAAATATTTACAGAAAAAAAAAAGATGTAACCAATATATATATAAAAATATACAGAGAACAACAGCACAGCAAAGGGGTAACAGAAAGGAGGTTAAAGGGTTAAATTACTTGCCAAAGTCCTGGGTTAGCAGATCAAGTTTCAGAGCGAAAGGGCTGTCTCCCAAGCTGGTTCTGATATTAAACAGGAGAATTCTTCAACTTCCTTCTCTTAGGCCTGACATCCCATTTTGTTGTTCCCCAGCAGGGGGTGTCTCTGAAGTCAAGGACCAATACCCCATTTAGGGAGGGATCGTCTGGGCGTGGACCTAAACTAGAGCCAAAATCTCTTCTAGTTCATATTTTGGCCCATAACATTCCCTATGCACAAGTGACATTCCACCCACGGGTAGATTATTATGCAGATGACTCTGAAGAGCGGGCAGATATGAAATACATATTTGAAGGGTTCCAGAGATGTAATTTTCTGCTTTCCTATGTATTCCAGTCAGGGAGTGTGACCTACCAAACTGTTTGTCTCCTCGTGGCCAATCTGAAGGTATGCCTGGTATTTATGTAAGTCTCTCATATTCCAAGATATGAGACAGGGGAAAAATGGATTTTAAAAGTGTTATCTGGTTTCCTGCTTCTCTGGAATGCCTTGAACTCCTGGGAAGGCTTGCATTATCTCTTACGAGGTGCTATATGACACAGCTCTCTCAGACAACCAGGCACCTTGCTCAGAGAGGTGTTTTATAGCTCTGGGCTCCCTGCTGTACTCTGTCCTGCCTGTGACACTGCCAACACACACACACACACACACAACCAGATGTCACTGTGGCTGCACAGAGAGGAAGGGGGGAGAATGAGGGACAACATGGAGATTCTTAACAAAATGGAGGGATGGAGCAAAATGGTTGAACCGCGTCCATCTCTGTGTACAATTTGTACCTGAACTAGTGAGGAGTCTGGCTGCAGAATTTTGTACATATTGTAGTTGATTAATAGTGGATTTAGGTACACCAGCGAGTAGAGTATTGCAGTAGTCAAGTCGGGAGAACACAAATGTATGGATCAGCTTTACAGCTACAGTGTTTGATAGCATAGAACGCAGCCAAGGAAAGTTTCTCAAGTGGAAAAAAGATGCTCTAGCAAGATTTTGTACAAAGATTAAGCTAGCATCAAATGTCATCCCTACATTTTTCAATTTAGACTGAAGCTCAAATATAGTACCATTAATAGATAGTCTACCAGAACTGGCCTTTCACAATTGATGGGGGATGCCAATAAGCTTGACTTCAGTCTTGTCACAGTTCAATTGAAGGAAATTACGGGCCGTCCAAGTTTTTATATCATGGATGTATATCTGAGTGTCATCATCACAGAAGTGATAATTCAGCCCATATGATCTAAGCAGTTGGCTGAGTGGAAACATGTAAATGCTAAAACGTAAGGGAGCCAAGATTGAGCCCTGAGGAACACCACACTTGACTGGACTGACTTCAGACTGAAGTCCTCCAAGAGAAACAAAGCAACAGCGATCAGTAAGGTATGACTTCAATTAATCAATTTCAGAGCCAAATTATGAGACTCCAAATATGGTTTTAATGTGAGAGAGTAACAGATTGTGGTCTACAAAGGCAGAACTAAGATCCAGCAGAATAAGAATAGTGAGCCAGAATCAGAAGTTAACAGGAGGTTGTTAGTAGCTTGGATCAAGGTGGTTTCTGTGCTGTTCAGTTGCCGAAAACCAGATAAAAATAATGCTAGTGACAAACTGCATTGTATATGACATTTTTTTATTTTGCCTTTTGTACCACTTTAAAGCGGCTCTAAACCCAAAACCAAAAAATGTATTATTGACTGCATTTGTTTTCTTTTTTTTATTCTTCATTTGCTTTATTTTCACTAGGCAATCCTGCAAATAACACTCTTTCTGTCCCTGGGTGGCTACTTCATTCCTCCATAGAGGGATCCATGTTTGTTGTCTTAGACTGCTCTTCTAATATGGACTACAAACACGTTTGTATCTCTTCATCCCAAATACATGTGAAGGAAGGGGGGGGGGGGAGAAAAGGGTAAATTACAAAACATAGCTAGTCGTTCTGTGCAGCTCACAGGAAGTGTTAAGGACAATTTCTATACTGAAAATGCTCTTGCCTGAAAAATGGCAGCCTTGGGTTTGTAAGCAGGTGCTTCCAAAGGATGAATTTTTTTTCTTCTACTGTGTTCATGCTCTGGGGTTAATCATATCAACTGTGTTATGTGAACAGAACAAATATTACATATATTAAAATACACAGCACAAAATCACATGTAATATCCCAGAAAAGTGATCCACCTCCACCCTTGAAGGTTAAACAAATAAAAATTATAAACTTTTCTCTTTATCTAACAATCAAACATCACAATCAAAAATTGAACCAACAAATGTCCAAAACAAATCAATCCCACAGGTCTATTTTTCTTTCTTTTCTTTCCAACAACAAGTCTTTTTCTTAATACCCGCAAGTCCTGATGAAAATATACCTCAAAAACAAAAACTTAACATAGTGTTATACCTTAAATAATAAATACACACGTGCCACTCAATGTGCAACATGCAAAAAAAAAAAAAAAAAAAAAATTTTTATATATATGTGTTCACTCTGTGTACTAATCTCTACACACAAACAAATATTCCTTTGTGTACCAAAATATATAAGTAAAAACACTCACACAACGTGTCTATTGCACAAACTGTGAAAAACAACATATAGTAATGCAGGAGTGTATCACCACACTCTATATTCCTCAGTGAACACCTTTAAACCCAAACCAACACTCTCCAACTCGTGTATAGATGGATAATTACCCTATAAAAAAATGACAGGGCATAACACAAATCCTGGTTCACTTCTTGTCATTAGGGACACATCCAGTCTCAGGGTTTATCTTCCATTTTCCTCATAAGAAAATCAGCCATTACAATAGTGAATCCAAAAATAACATCCTTTATTATAGCAACTTACATATAAATTTGGATGAAGCAGCTCCTCCTCACAGGAATACAAGTGTAGCTAAGTTAGGGAACACTGGCCACATGTTCCCACTTCCAAGATGGCCGCGATCGCACTTCCGGTTAACGTCGATGCGTCTGACGTCACGTGTCTGACGCGTTTCGTCACTTCCTATGACTTTTTCAGAAGGGTCTTGGAGAGTGTTGGTTTGGGTTTAAAGGTGTTCACTGAGGAATATAGAGTGTGGTGATACACTCCTGCATTACTATATGTTGTTTTTCACAGTTTGTGCAATAGACACGTTGTGTGAGTGTTTTTACTTATATATTTTGGTACACAAAGGAATATTTGTTTGTGTGTAGAGATTAGTACACAGAGTGAACACATATATATAAAAAAAATTTTTTTTTTTTTTTTTTTTTGCATGTTGCACATTGAGTGGCACGTGTGTATTTATTATTTAAGGTATAACACTATGTTAAGTTTTTGTTTTTGAGGTATATTTTCATCAGGACTTGCGGGTATTAAGAAAAAGACTTGTTGTTGGAAAGAAAAGTGTCAAGGTCCTACCTTTTCCCTGAGGTTATGTTACTCCGTGTGCTGGCGTCCATCTTGGATTCTGCTGTGCATGATGGGAATCCTTTTTATGCCTTCAGGTCTCTGAGGTCCACCCCCCAGAGGGGCGTGGCTGATGACATATAAGCCTGTGGCCCGCACATGCTCTTTGCACTTGTGTCTTGTGTCTTGGTGTTACTATTACTCTGTTCTGACTCTCGTGACTCTCCTGGTATTCTGATTCGGCTTGTGACTTGACTATTCTTTGTATTCTCCTTTGATCTGACCCTCTGTTGCTGAACCGGGCTTGTGACCTGTGATTCTCGTCTGCTGTCCTGTACTGTTTTCTCCTGTTGTTGTTGACCCCGGCTTGTCTGACTACTCTTTTGTTTCTTCCACCAGCTACACGCCATTGGCGGCGGCCATTACCGCAGCTGAGGTGTCTCGGGGGCCGCGACCTGGTTCCTGGCTGCGTCAAGTCCATCCCCACCATCAGGGGCCCTGGTGAAGGGCAGCCTGGGACTTAGACTCCGCGCCCTGAGGGACTTCGGTCTGTGGGTGGTGGTTGTCGTCAGCCAGTGCGTTACATTGTTAGGCCTGCCTGTCCGTTCCTCGGCTCCTGCTCTGACATTACACAAGTGCCATGAACCCTGACGGTGCAGGCACGCCTTCGCTCCCAACGCTAGTCGCCAGACTCGATCAACAGGATCACCTGTTGGATCAGTTCGCTCAGGCGTTGCAAACTCTGCTTGCACGCACTGCACACCTTGCTCCTGGTGCTATTAGGCCGGTAGTCACTCCGGTGGTCACTCCCGCTGCTTCTCCGCCTATTGCGTCCACCACCTCGGTGGCTGCATCAGCGGCACCCAGAGGTATGACTGGCTCTGCCCCTCTTCCACAGCGCTTTGGGGGTGAGCCGAGTCAGTGTCGTGGGTTCCTCAACCAGGTGGGTATTTATTTTGAATTAATACCCCACGCCTTTCCGTCTGAGAGGTCAAAGGTTGGGTTCCTAATTTCACTACTCTCAGACAAGGCCTTGGCCTGGGCAAATCCCTTATGGGAGAGGAACGACCCGGTGATTCAAGGTTTTTCTGGTTTTGTCGATGCCTTCCGTAGGGTATTCGACGTACCGGCTCGTTCCGCCTCGGCGGCCAAGGTGCTCATGACCATGCATCAGGGTTCACGGACCGTGGCCGAGTACGCCATAGAGTTTCGTACCCTGGCGGCAGAGGTCGGTTGGAACAATGAGGCTCTGGTGGCTGCGTTTTCCCATGGTCTTTCTGACACACTGAAGGACGAGATTGCAGCTAAGGAACTGCCTGTGGTGTTAGAGGAGCTCATCTCTTTCCTGATCCTGATTGACACCAGGCTCAGGGAGAGGCCTTCACTCAAGGAACGCCTGCGGAGGCCTTCCAATCGACTGGCACCTGCGTTTTCTGTCCCACCCGTTCCTCCCTCTCCTCCCACGCCTCCTGGGGATGGATTGTCTGGTGGTGAGCCCATGCAGCTGGGGTTTGCTCGCCTTTCCGAGGGGGAGCGGGCCGCTCGGCGTCGGGAGGGTCGCTGCCTGTACTGTGGTCTTGGTGGGCACTTTCGGCAGTCCTGTCCGGTCCGTCCGGGAAACGCTCGCACCTGAGATCCTGTCGGGGACAGATCTTGGGTGGAGTCTCCTCGTCCCCGGCGTTCCGCAGAGATAAGCCACTGATCACCGTTGTCCTCTCTTGGGCGGAGTGCTCGGTGACGGCCCAGGCGTTGGTAGATTCTGGGGCCAGCGGGTTGTTTATGGACAGCTCGTTTGCTGCCCAGCACTCCATTCCCCTGCAGGCTCGAGTTACCCCATTGGTTCTCGAGGCGATAGATGGCAGGCCCCTGCAACCACCGCAGGTTACCCACGAGACTGTGCCAGTGGAAGTAGCTATTGGGGCTGTTCACAGGGAGTTGGCCTGTTTCCAGGTGATTTCTTCTCCGCACTATTTGGTGGTTTTGGGGTATCCCTGGCTCCAGATGCACAATCCATCCTTCAATTGGCAAACAGCCGAGATTCTCTCGTGGTCTCCACAGTGTGGGGCCGGGTGCATCCGTGGGCCGGTTAAGGTGTTGTGTGCCTCCTCGGACTCTGCGTTGCCCTCTGATTATGGGGAGTACCAGGACGTGTTTGATAAGGTACGCGCTGGTGCCTTACCTGCTCATCGTCCTTACGGCTGCGCCATATCCTTGCAACCCGGTGCCACTCCTCCGCGTGGCAGGGTGTATCCTCTCTCGGTTGCGGAGAATAAGGCCATGGAGGAATACGTTGCGGATGCGCTTTCCCGGGGGCACATTCGTAAGTCTACTTCCCCAACAGGGGTCTTAATCGAATCACCACTAAGAATGCCTACCCGATTCCCTTGATTACTGAGTTATTCGACCGCCTTAAGGGGGCAACAGTCTTTACCAAACTTGACCTTAGGGCGGCGTACAACCTCGTACGGATCAAACAGGGGGATGAGTGGAAGACCGCTTTTAACACCAGAACCGGTCACTACGAATACCTGGTGATGCCCTTCGGGTTGTGTAACGCGCCCGCAGTTTTTCAGGAATTCATAAATGATGTCCTTCGTGACTTGTTGCAGCAGTGCGTGGTAGTTTACTTGGATGACATCCTGGTTTACTCTGCCTCCATGGAGTCCCATATCCAGGATGTCAAGCAGGTGCTGCAACGATTACGTGAGAACGAACTTTTTTGTAAACTTGAGAAGTGCGAATTCCATCGATCCCAAGTTGCCTTTTTAGGCTACATCATTTCTGCGGAGGGATTCTCCATGGACCCCCAGAAGGTTTCGGCGGTTCTGCAGTGGCCTCGTCCCAATGGTCTTCGGCCCATTCAGCGCTTTTTGGGTTTTGCCAACTACTATCGGAAGTTCATCCGGAACTTCTCCACGCTGGCAAAGCCTCTCTCAGACCTCACCAAGAAGGGCAGTAATCCTCACGAGTGGCCACCCGAGGCCATCGTAGTGTTCGAGGCTCTGAAATCCGCCTTCGCGTTGGCTCCGATACTGTCTCATCCCAATCCTGGATTGCCCTTCGTCCTTGAGGTTGATGCATCCGAGACGGGAGTAGGCGCTCTCCTGTCTCAACGTCGGTCGCCCAATGGACCCCTACTTCCCTGTGGGTTCTACTCCAGGAAGCTTTCCTCTGCAGAGTGCAACTACCAGATTGGAGATAGGGAGTTGTTGGCAATCATTCTGGCTCTCAAGGAATGGAGGCACCTGCTTGAGGGCTCCGTGGTTCCGGTCCTCATTCTTACCGATCATAAGAACCTGACTTATCTTTCGGAGGCCAAAAGATTGACACCCCGCCAGGCCAGATGGGCTCTGCTCTTGTCACGCTTCAACTATGTGGTTTCATATTTGCCTGGTTCCAAGAATGTCAGGGCTGATGCGTTATCACGGCAATACTCTGAGTTGTCCAGGGAAGACTCTGAGCCAATCTCAGTTATTCCTCCAGATCAGATCCTGGCTGCCATTCGCACCAGTCTGACCTCTCCTCTTGGGGAGCAGATTTTGGCAGCCCAATCTGATGCTCCCCCCGGGAAGCCGGAGGGTAGATGTTTTGTACCCGAGGGATTGCGCACCCGCCTGCTGCGTACCTACCATAACGCCAAAACTGCCGGGCATCCGGGGAAGAACCAGCTGTGTTGGGTCGTCTCTCGCTTATTCTGGTGGCCAACCCTCCGTGACGACATTGCCTCTTATGTAGCGGCATGTTCGATCTGTGCCCAGAATAAGTCTCCACGGCATCTCCCTTTGGGTCTTCTGCAACCCATTCCCAATGGGGAGCGTCCTTGGTCACATCTAGGGATGGACTTTATTGTAGACCTCCCGGTGTCTCGGGGTCATACGGTCATCCTCATGATCGTCGATCGGTTTTCCAAGATGTGCCATTGCATTCCACTCAGGAAATTACCCACAGCGCAAGAACTGGCCACGGTCTTTTCCAGGGAGATTTTTCGCCTGCATGGGTTGCCTAAGGTGATTGTCTCGGACCGCGGGAGTCAGTTCGTGTCCAGATTCTGGCGCGCCTTCTGCTCCCAGTTGGGTATTAGTCTCTCCTTTTCCTCAGCATACCACCCGCAGTCCAATGGGGCTGCGGAGCGTTCCAATCAGGCCTTAGAACAATTCCTTCGGTGTTATATTTCAGACCATCAGGACGATTGGGCAGATCTTCTGCCTTGGGCAGAGTTTGCCAGGAATTCGGCGGTCAACTCCTCCTCCGGGATGTCGCCCTTCATGGCCAACTATGGGTTCCAACCCGCGGAATTACCTGAGAGGTTCTCACCACAGGACATTCCGGCTGTGGAGAACCATCTTGCTGCCCTGCGTTCTTCATGGGGGCAGATCCAGAGGGCCTTGAGGGACTCAGCTCAGCGCCAAAAGTTCCAGGCTGATCGCAGACGGTTGCCCGCTCCTTCATAAAAGGTCGGCGATCGGGTGTGGTTGTCTACTCGCAACCTCAATCTTCGGGTGCCCACACCCAAACTAGCTCCCCGTTTTGTCGGTCCTTTCCGCATTCTCCGCAAAGTGAATCCGGTGGCCTATGCCCTTGCCCTTCCGTCTGGGATGCGGATCTCCAATATCTTTCATGTTTCCCTGTTGAAACCTCTGATCTGCAATCGCTTCACTACCTCTCTGCCTCGGCCCCGTCCTGTCCGGGTTGACGCTCATGAGGAGTATGAGGTGAGCCGGATCCTGGACTCTCGATTGGTGCGCGGTCGATTACAGTTCCTGGTTCATTGGTGCGGTTATGGTCCTGAGGAGCGTTCCTGGGTTCCTTCCGCGGATGTCCATGCTCCTGCCCTCCTCCGCGCTTTTCATACCCGCTTTCCTCAGAAACCTTTTGTTGAGCCGCGGAGGGGGAGGGGCCCTTGAGGAGGAGGTACTGTCAAGGTCCTACCTTTTCCCTGAGGTTATGTTACTCCATGTGCTGGCGTCCATCTTGGATTCTGCTGTGCATGATGGGAATCCTTTTTATGCCTTCAGGTCTCTGAGGTCCACCCCCCAGAGGGGCATGGCTGATGACATATAAGCCTGTGGCCCGCACATGCTCTTTGCACTTGTGTCTTGTGTCTTGGTGTTACTATTACTCTGTTCTGACTCTCGTGACTCTCCTGGTATTCTGATTCGGCTTGTGACTTGACTATTCTTTGTATTCTCCTTTGATCTGACCCTCTGTTGCTGAACCCGGCTTGTGACCTGTGATTCTTGTCTGCTGTCCTGTACTGTTTTCTCCTGTTGTTGTTGACCCCGGCTTGTCTGACTACTCTTTTGTTTCTTCCACCAGCTACACGCCATTGGCGGCGGCCATTACCGCAGCTGAGGTGTCTCGGGGGCCGCGACCTGGTTCCTGGCTGCGTCAAGTCCATCCCCACCATCAGGGGCCCTGGTGAAGGGCAGCCTGGGACTTAGACTCCGCGCCCTGAGGGACTTCGGTCTGTGGGTGGTGGTTGTCGTCAGCCAGTGCGTTACATTGTTAGGCCTGCCTGTCCGTTCCTCGGCTCCTGCCCTGACAAAAAGAAAGAAAAATAGACGATTTTGGACAATTGTACACCTGTGGGATTGATTTGTTTTGGACATTTGTTGGTTCAATTTTTGATTGTGATGTTTGATTGTTAGATAAAGAGAAAAGTTTATAATTTTTATTAGAACAAATATTACAATGTATCTTTCTGCACCATTTGTTCTTGGTTGATCTGTTAGGCTGGTGGATCTGAGAAGGAAGGGACAATGCTGCGGGTCAGGGTCCCTGCTCTTTTTGGGCTAATTTATACATTGTGCTGTGACAGACATTTTACTACATTGTAAAACGCCTGTCATCCCAAGGACACAGTGAATTTTATTGCAGAGCACTGTACAGAATTGCATTCCTCTATACAGCAGCTCAGCTCATTGCGCTACTGTACATCGCCATGAACAAAGTTTATGTTTTATAAATTTTAAATAAAGTTTGTTCAGAACAAAAAAAGGGAGCCTTGTGATGTGCTGAATCCCACACTACACTGCTCCTTAGCGCAGTCAGGAGCCTACAGCTACCAGACAGATAAAGCTCTACAAACGCTGTCAGCTGTAGTGTGAACCCAACCTTACAGAAGGTTACCACCCCCTACAGGTCAGATCACATAAACAGGGATCACTCTTGTGATTGGTTCCTGGGGAAATACTGCCAAGATGTAGCTGTTACTCTGCTGGTTTGGGGAAAGGCAGTCGGGGTTCCCACTGGGGTCTGGAGCATGTGGATCTTTATAGATTTACAGCAGTATACATGTATTTACTGCCTTTTGTAGATTATCGCCAGATTATATACTCTATGGGATTATTGTTACCTTTTTTGGATTTACTGCCTAAATGGATTTTTGCCTTGAGAGGATTGCTTTTTATGGAATTTGCCATCGTGTAAGGTATGACAACTTTATGGGGCACTAGAGAGCTTTTTACAGGAAAGGGTGTGGAAGATAGCTTTAAAAACTGTGTGTTACCTGCAACTACCTTAGTAAATAATCTTTATTGTTCATCTGAATTGCCTGGTCTGAAGTCTCTAAAAGGGTGTATGCATGGTGTATAATATAATTCTATACCATTTGCAAAGGAGGGTTGCACACTGCTTTTATCATCCACAAGAAACTGGTAAAACAGAACACCATGGTAGAACCATGTTCTGTCTGAGTAAAATTTGCATCATCTGCTACAGGAGTAGCAGTCTGTACATGCAGTCACAGCTTAAGTTATAACTAAAACTAGTAATAATCTGATAAAGAGTAGTTATAGTTAAATAGTCCAAGGGCTCATTTACAGTTGCTTCTGCTTCAAAACATATTAACCACTTCCTGCCTGGTCTATTGTAATATGACAGCAGGGTGGGATTTTCCTCATTCCAGGTGGCCTTCATATGACTTTCTCCCAGACTAGGACACAACCAATGAGAGATCACTGTGCCGATCTGCTGCTGGTACCATTTGATCGCCATGACCAATCACAGCAGAACACATGACAATTGTAAATAATGAATGGCTTCTTTTCATGCCATTCATTGTGTACAATTGTGTTGCTAGCTGTGATTGGTCACATTGATCACATGGTACAGAGAGGGCCAATCACAGCCCATTTGTACCATGTGAATAGCTGTAATCAATACTTACTGAACGAATCTCATTTAGTAAAATTCTTGCTTATAGCAATGAAATTCACTGCTATAAGCAAGCATAATGTGTAAAAAAAAAAAAATTATCCTGATCAATTCCTCAGAATAGTACTGTGGTAACATTGTATTGTTCTGGTCACAGTTTGTTAAAAAAAAAAAAAAAATCATAAAATTAAAAAAAAAAAATAACAAAAATTAGAAAAAATTTGTATAGTCACCAGTTCGTGTCCCTGATCACCGCCACACCAGTTACATGATGATGCTGTACTGCACTAGTAACAGTATATTAAAAAAAACTAATTGTGAAAAATGTTTTTTATTTCTTCCAAAAAAGTATGACAAAAATTACAACTTAAAAAAAACTTGCCATACCTTTTTCTAAATACCTTGGACTCTCTACTTTCCAAAAAGGGATCGTTTGGGAGATATTTGTATTGTCCTGACATTTTCAGGCCTCAAGAAATGTGATAGGCCATCACTACATCAGGATAGATAAATTTTCAGATACCATAGTTTGTAGACTCTATAACATTCCTACAGACTTAAGAGTAAACACTGATTTGGGTTATTTTCACCAAAGAAATTTAGCAGAATATATTTTGCCCTAAATTTATGAAGAATAATTATTTATTTGGAAAATTTCAGAACAAAGAAAAACATGTTTTTTTTTCAATTTTATTTATTTAATATTATTAATTTATTTAGCAAAGTCCGACAGTGCTGAAAGCTGAAAAGTTACCTTGGCAGAAAGTGGGTGATGCCCTTTACTGAAGTGGTTAAAGCACCTACATGCTTTTTTTTATGCTTCTTTGAAGCTTGGCAAATGTCCTGTGTGTGTGTTGATTTTCTATTTGTTTTAAAGGGACCCAGTAGAACCCAGCTCAGTAATACCCCCTTAGCAGATCCCCAGCTCATTAGTATTCCTGTTCAGCAGATCCCCAGCTCATTGGTATCCTTGTTCAGCAGATCTACTGTTCAGTAGTACTCCCAGCTCTGCAGATGCCCCACTCCGTATTATTTCCAGCTTTGCTGATCCTCTGCTCAGTAGTAACCCCCAGCTCTGTCTATACCCTGCTCAGTAGTAACTCCCAGTCTGTAGTCCTCCTCCGCTCTGCTGATGCCCCACTCATTAGTGCCCCAAGTTCTACAGATTTACAATATGTTTATCCCCGCTCATTAGTATGGTCCCCCAGCTCTGCTGATCTCCCTTTCCTCTCTCCAGTGTCCCCATGTCAAAGCCTGGGTCTGAACCTGGGACTTCTGTAGTGTGTGGTAATGTTTCTTCTTGCTGAGCCACCTAGCATTCTGGACAGCTCCCTTGACAATTATTTGAATGATCCTGCCTTGACCATGTTTGTCACGAACCTTGAACCCTTTGCTCCTCCATGAATGTCCTGATTTAAGCCATGTCTCTGCATTTCCTGTTTGCCCGATTATTCTCTTCAGCCAGTTACTTGCTCTTTGCATTCCCTGCTGCCATCCATATTTTCCTACCACTCATTATTGACTCTTGCCTTGTACCTTGACTACCCTTCTGCCTGATCCCAACTTGCGACTGCTCATTACTGACCTTTGGCTTGTTTACTGACTACGCTTCTGCCTGATCCCAACCTGCGACTGCTCATTACTAACCTTTGGCTTGTTTACTGCCTACGCTTGTTTGATACTCACCTGCTTAATATGCCTACTGGACCTCCACTTGCTCACCTCCTGGTGGGGTGATCCTGAGGACCGCGACCGGGAGCTAACATGCGGCAAAATCCATCTCCACCATCAGAAGCTCTGGTGAACACCGGTTAGTACTTAGACTCTGCACTTCAGGTGAACCCACTCCTTCGCCAGGGTGACCTACCTGTGTATCTATCTTGCTGGTTTCTGTGTGAGCCTTTCCACTGCTATAGCAACTGGTCTTTGAGCCTGACCCCTGATCGTGACAGAATAATCTGGCCCAAACATATATAGCAAATGCTGTGGCTCCTCTTAGGCAGCAAATTGCTGAGCTGCAGGTATTCGGGGTTACCTATCAAGAAAAAGTTGCCAAACTAGAAAGTATAGTGGAAAGGCAACGGAGAGATTCATACTCTGCAGAGACGACTGCTGGATCAAGATGATACTAACACACTAATGCCTCAGCCTCAACCATCTAAGTTTAATGGAGACTGCTGCCATTACAGGGGTTTACTTAATCAGTGTTGTATATATTTCCAAATGCACCCTGCTGCATTTCCTTCAGAAAAAAAGAAGGTAATGTTTATTATTGGACTTCTGACTGGTGAAGCTCTAGCTTGAGCCTCCCCTTATATAGAACTAGACAGTGCCACTCTCAATAATTTTGAGACCTTTTTGACCGCAATGAATCAGGTTTTTGATGATCCCAACTGATGTGCTACTGCCAAAGCAAAGTTGCATAGTCTGTGGCAGGGTAAGTGTTCTGTCACTGTGTACACAGCTGAATTCAGATGTTGGATCATAGATACCACTTGGAACCCTGCAACACAAAAAAGCCAATTCTGCCAAGGGCTTTCTGAACAGGTAAAGGATGAGCTTGCCAGAGTAGAGACTCCTAATGATCTTGAGGCCTTCATCCAATTATGTATCCAAATTGATTAAAGACTTACAGAAAGGAGGAAGGAGAAGCTGGGAATGTTTGGAAAAAATGGTGGCATGCATCTTTCTGCTAGTCAATTTGTTCAGCAGGCTTCAAAAGTCTCTCAGGGTTCTTACACTCGCAAGCCTATGCAGGTTGATGTTATGAAGAGATCCATTTCCATTCAGGAGAGAGAGAGAGAGAGAGAAGACGTTCAGAAACGTATGTCTATATTGTGGAGACTCCAATCATTACACAGTTAATTACCCTAACAAAGTTAGAAGAACAATTGCTCTGACTGATGTGACTGTGCCTGAACAAATAAGCTCTATTAGCCAGTCTTTCTCTCCACGGATTCCTGAAGAAAATAAAGTAAATTCTCTACTCTCTCATTGATCCTTATTAAACTTACCTCCGAGGGCCATGAAATCCTCTGTTGAACTATGCTGGACCCTGGGACTAGGGGGAACTTTATGGATATAGAATTTGCCCACAGCAATAATATTCAGGCAAGAAATACATTTGCCCCTGTAGACATGGAGACAGTTGATAATTCACCCTTATCTTCAGGACCTGTTACCCATAAAATGATTCCTCTGGTACTCCAGTTTGAGGCTGATCATTGTGAGACCATCAGCTTTCAGCTGATTATGTCTCTCAAATTTCCTGTCATCCTGGGCATTTCTTGGTTCTCCACTCACAATTCCTTCATCAACTGGGGAGCACGAACTATAGATTTTACGTGCCCCATTGCGAGAAATACTGTAGGGAACTTTGTTGAACAAGTCCTTCACTGGCCAAGGAATCGCAAGTCGATGTGGTAATTATCCAGTCATGTGACAACTTGCCTCCACAATACCATGAGTTCCTGGATGTCTGTGATAAGAAACATGCCGACCAATTACCTCCTCATTGGCCATATGATTTCTCCATTGAGCTGCTCCCAGGGGTAGAAATTATTATTATTATTATTATTATTATTATACAGTATTTATAAAGCGCCAATAGTTCGCTCAGCGCTGTACATTACAAAAGGGAGACAGAACATGTGACAGAAAAATACCAATACAATGCAAAACATGAGGGGATCAAGGGCCCTGCTCTTTCGAGCTTACAATCTAGGAGGGAGGGGGTGGTGGCACAGGAGGAGATAGCTGTGGGGGATGGAGTGGTAGGAAGAGTGGAGGAGGTCGGCAAGTTAGCAGGGGGTGGGGTAGGCTTCCCTGAAGAGAGTTTTCAGGGTGCGCCTAAAGGAGAGGAGAGTAGGTGATAATCTGATGGGTTGGGGCAGGGAGTTCCAGAGGATGGGTGACACCCTGGAGAAGTCCTGGAGGCGGGCATGGGAGGAGGAGACCAGGGAACTAGAGAGAAGGAGGTCTTGTGAGGAGCGGAGTGTGCGTGCTGGGCGGTACTTGGATATTAGGTCAGTGATGTAGTTCGGGGCAGTATGGTGGACAGCTTTGTACGTCAGCGTTAGGATTTTGAATTTGATCCGTTGCGCAATCGGAAGCCAGTGGAGGGATTGGCAGAGGGGGGTGGCGGAGACAGTGCGGTTGGAAAGGTGAATGAGTCTGGCAGCCGTGTTCAGGATGGACTGAAGAGGGGATAGCCAGCGGCGAGGCAGGCCAGTGAGGAGGGAGTTGCAGTAGTCGAGTCGTGATATGATGAGGGAGTGGATGAGCTGCTTAGTGGTTTCTGGGGTTAGGAACGTGCGGATTTTGGCGATGTTGCGGAGGTGGAGTCTGCACGAGTTTGTTAAAGATTGGACTTGGGGCTGGAAGGATAGGTTGGAGTCCAGAATGACACCCAGTACTCTGGCCTGCAGGGCGGGTTTGATGGTAGCGTTGTTGGATGTGATGGAGAAATCAATGGGGGGTGGTGTCCGGGCTGGGGGGAAGACAAGAAACTCGGTTTTGGAGAGGTTCAATTTAAGGAAGTGGAGCGACATCCAGTCTGATATGTCGCTCAGTAGGTGTGTGATTCGGGCTGAGACCAAGGGGGTGAGGTGGGGGGTTGAGAGATAGATTTGTGTGTCGTCGGCATAGAGGTGGTAGTTGAAGCCGTGAGAGTGTATGAGTTGGCCAAGGGAGGAGGTATAGATGGAGAAGAGAAGGGGCCCGAGGACAGAGCCTTGAGGGACCCCAACAGAGAGGGGGAGTGAGGGGGAGGTGGTAGCATTATAGGTAACGCTGAAGGAGCGTTGTGACAGGTAGGATGAGAGCCAGGAGAGAACAGAATCTCTGAGGCCAAGGGAGTGTAGTTTTTTGAGGAGAAGGGGGTGGTCGACTGTGTCGAAGGCCGCAGAGAGGTCAAGGAGTAGGAGCACTGAATAGTGTCCATTAGCTTTGGCGGTTAGCAGGTCGTTGGAGAGTTTGAGTAAGGCAGTTTCGGTGGAGTGTAGGGGACGGAAGCCGGACTGTAGGGGATCGAGGAGGTTGTTGTCGTTGAGGTGAGAGCATAGGCGGGTGTAGACTAGGCGCTCGAGGAGTTTAGATGTAAATGGGAGCAGGGAGATGGGTCTGAGGTTGTTCGGGTCATTGGGGTCCAGGGAGGGCTTTTTAAGTATGGGGGTGATGTGTGCATGTTTCAGAGGGGAGGGGAAAGTGCCTGAGGAGAGGGAGAGATTGAAGATGTGGGTGAGGGAGCGTAGGATGGAGGAGGAGGAAGGTCGTAGGAGTTGTGAGGGGATAGGGTCGAGGGGGCAGGTGGTGAGGCGGGCATCAGAGAGGATCTTGGAGACTTCCTCGATGGTAGTAAGGTCAAAGGTGTGGAGTGTTGGGGGAGCTTCAGTATGAGGAATGTAGGGTGGGGTGGAAGAGGAGGTCAGAGCAGTGGTGGGGCCATGGGAGAGGGGTGATGAGGGGGTAGCTGAGTGAGGGTGAAGGGGGTTGGAGAGAGTTTGAGCAGCGACGAAGTCCCTGCGGGTTATGTCGAGGGGGAGGGGGGATAAGGGGGTAGCTGTGTGAGAGGGGACGGGTTGAGAGGGCGTGTGGGTTGCGGCAATGTCCTTGCGAATTGTGTCAATTTTGTTTTTGAAGTGATTGGCAATCTCAAGGGCAGTGAGTGAGGTGCTGGGTGGAGGTGGGGGTGGAGAGAGTAGAGAGTTGAAGGCAGAGAAGAGTCGGCGAGGATTGGAGGAGAGGGCCTTGATGAGGGTCAAGAAGTAGGCCTGTTTGGCAGCATGGAGGGAGGAGGTGTAGGTGCGGAAGGCAGATTTGTAGCGGGTGAAGGCTTGTTGGGATTTGGTTTTGAGCCACAGTCGCTCCAGGGCACGACTGTGTCGTTTGAGGGTTTTGGTGTGATCAGTCTGCCAGGGCTGGAGCGGTCGGGGTCTGATGTTGCGTGTGGTTAAAGGCGCTAGTGAGTCAAGGGCTGTTGAGAGCGCATTGTTGTAGGCGGTCAAAGCCAAGTCGGGGCAGGACAGGGGGAGGATGCGGTCGTGGAGTTGATCAGCTGCAGAGTGGAGGGAGGCAGGGTTAAGGTTGCGGAGGTTACGGCTGGTAGTAGTGTGACATTTGGAGGGGTAGGCGTTGGAGGACGAGGAGATAGAGAAGGTGATCAGGTTGTGGTCAGAGAGAGGGAAGGGGGTGTTAGTGAGGTTGTGGGGAGCGCAGCGGTTGGAGAAGACAAGGTCCAGGATATTTCCGTCGGAGTGGGTGGTGGATTGTATGCACTGTGCAAGTGCAAAGGAGGAGGTTAGGTGGAGGAGACGGGCTGTGTCCGGGTTGTCGAGGTTGACAGGGATGTAGAAATACCTTCCGGCTACCTTTTCAATCTGTCAGAACTTCAATTAAAAGGCGCTCAGAAAGTGACTCGATGAGATTTAGAGAAGAGATTCATTAGACACTCAACATCTCTTCCAGGAGAAGCCCTGTTCTTCTTTGAAAAGAAAGACTCCACCTTGCTTCCATGCATTGATTACAGGGACATAAATATAATCACTATTAAAAACCATTAAACACTCCCTTTGATCTCTGAAATGTTGGAAAGACTCCGTTCTGCCAAAATCTTTACAAAGCTTTACTTACGAGTTGGCATATAACCTTGTCTGCATTCGTCAAAGAGACAAAGGGAGAACCACCTTTAGAACCAGGTATAGACATTTCGAACCCTTGGTTATGCCTTTTGGACTTTGCAACGCCCCTGCAACTTTTCAACAATGATGTTTTTCCAGATCTGTTAGACCAATTTGTATTTGCTTATCTGGATGATTTTCTCATCTTTCCGATAATCTGGAGGATCACCGCAAACATGTTTGCACCGTCTTTGAAAGATTAAGGAAGAATAGACTTTACATTAAATTGGATAAACGCAAGTTTGACCAAACCTAAATTCAGTTCTTGGGATATATTATTTCTCCAGAAGGAGTGAGCATGGATCCCGAGAAGGTCAAAGCAGTGGTAGATTGACCAGCCCCTGGAAATGTTAAGGAAATTCATAGTTTTGTTGGGTTTGCCAACTTCTACAGAAAGTTCATAAGAAACTTCTCTAAGCTGATAGCTCAAATTACACAGTTGACAAGGAAAGGAGTACCCTTTGTGTGGACCACTGAGGAACAGGCTTCTTTTGGAAAGCTAAAAAAATCTTTTCACTTCTGCACCAATATTGGTACATCCTGATCCCGAACTCCCTTTTATAGTTGAAGTGAATGCTTCTGACTCTGCTGTGGGAGCTATCCTGTCTCAGCGAAGTGGTGAAAAGATGCAGCTTCATCCATGTACTTACTTCTCTTGTTTAAATGTCTTCAGCCGAAAGGAATTATGACATTGGGAATAAAGAATTACTGGCAATTAAGGAAACCTTTTCTGAATGGAGGCATCTGCTGGAAGGGGCTAATCATCCTGTAACTGTTTTCACTGATCATAAAAATGTGGAATTAATTCGCTCTGCCAAAGAATTGACTTCTAGACAAGCACGTTGGTCTTTATTCTTTTCCAGGTTAAATTTTATTATCTCTTATCGACCTGGATCAAGGAATGGTAAGGCTGATGCCTATCAAGAACATTGTCTGAGCCTCCCCAGGAAGGCGACTCTGAATGTACAATCCTAACTCAAAAGAACTTCCTAGGAACCACAATTACCAAGACATTCTTGAGACTTCTCAAAGAGAAGTATGAGAATGACCCACTTCTCAATCATCCTCTTAAAGACATTGACCTATATAATATAAAAACGGCTTTTGGACTCAAGCACTTCATCTCTATGTACCTGAATCTGCTCAGGTTGAAGCCCTCAAATTAGTTCATGACTCTAAACTTGGGCATTTTGGGGTTTATAAGACAGAAAAACGTTTGTCACGTTGCTTCTGGTGGCCTGGTTATAAGAAAGATGTCAAACGCTATGTGGCCTCCTGTCTGATGTGCGCACGCAATAAGCCACCCCGAACTTCTCTTTTGGGGTTGTTCCAGTCACTCCCTGTTCCATCAAGACCTTGGGAGTCTATTTCTATGTACTTTGTGGCTGATTTACCTCCCTCAAAAGAAATGACCACTATCTTGGTAGTCATCGACCGTCTTACTAAGATGGCTCATTTTATACTGGTTAAGGGGGTACTTTCTGCTGATGAAACTGCAGAGTTGATGGGTTGAGAAGTTTGTAATTTACATGGAATTCCTGATGATGTGGTATCTGACAGGGGAGTACAGTTTACGTAAAAATTTTGAAAAGCTTTTGTCCAACTTTAGGTGTACCAATTAACCTGTCCCCTGCTATTCATTCTCACTCTAACGGTAAGACCGAGAGGACCAATCAAACTTAGAAGCAGTACCTTCGGTGTTTTGTCAGTTATCTACAGGATGACTGGGTGGACTATCTTCCTACAGCAGAGTTTGCCTATAACAATTCCAAACATAGCTCTACCTTCCAAAGCCCTTTGTTCCACAATACTGGGTATCATCCAGGTTTTTTTTTCCTGATTTCTCTATCTCAACTCAAATTATTGCTGTTACCAACAGAACTACATTACAAGAGATTCAGGCGAAGTTGATAGAGAATCTAGGGGAGGCTTGGGAATGTTATAAGAAGGCCGCCGGCAGAAATTACAGATCACTTCCTACCTTTCAAGTGGGCGACAAGGTCTGGCTATCAACCAAAAATCTGAAAGTTCATGTTCCATCAAAAATGTTGGGCCAAAAGTTAAAACTTCCTGACAGTATGAAGATTCACATATCACTACTCAAAACCATTTCATGAAAATCCTTTCTCTGGAAGAATTCTTCCACATTTTCCACCTGTTGAGGTACAGGGTGAAGAAGAATATGTGGTGGAGACAATTCTTGATTCTAGGATCTTTCGAAACAAATTGCAATATCTTGTTCAATGGGAAGGATATGGGCAACAGGAAAATTCTTGGGAGCCTGAGGAAAACGTCCATGCTCCTAATTAACAAGAGAATTCCACCAGAGGCTTCCTCACAAGTCTGGTCCTAAGACATCCTGGGAGGAGAAAAGTACTGTCAGAGCCTGGGTTCGAACCTGGAACTTCTGTGGAGTGTGGTAATGTTTCTTCTTGCTGAGCCACCTAGAATGCTGGACAGCTTCATTGACGATTATTTGAATGATCCTGCCTTCACCATGTTTGTCACGAACCTTGAACACTTTGCTCCTCCCCCGAACTTCCTGATTTAAGCCATATCTCTGCCCTTCCAGTTTGCCAGATTATTGTGCTCTCTTCCGCCAGTATCTTGCTCCTTGTATTCCCTCCTGCCATCTATATTTTGCTACCACTCGTTATTGACCCTTGCCTGATCCTAACCTGTGACTGCTCATTACTGACCTTTGGCTTGTTTACCGACTACGCTTTTGTTTGATCTTCACCTGCTCAAATATGCCTACTGAACTTCCACTTGCTCACTTCCTGGTGGGGTGGTCCTGAGCACTGTGACCTGGTGCTAACATGCAGCAAAATCCATCTCCACCATCCGGAGCTCTGGTGAACACCAGTTAGTACTTAGACTCCGCACCTCATGTGAGCCCACTTCTCCACCACGGTGATCTGCCTGTGTACCTATCCTGCTGGTTTCAGAGTGAGCCTTTCCACTGCTATAGCTACTGGTCTTTAAGCCAGACCCCTGATCGTGACACCCCAGCTCTTCTAATTTCCCCCTCCTCTCTCCAGTGTCCCCAGCCCTGTTGTGACCCTACTCTCATCAGTTCCCCCAGTAATTGTTATGATCCTCCTCTCACCAGTGCCTCCAGGTCTTTTGTGATCCTGCTCTCTCTCTAGTGCCCCCAGTTCTATTGAGATCCTGCTCTCTCCAGTGCCCCCAGTTCTGTTGTGATTCTGCTCTCTCCAGTGCCCCCATTTCTATTGTGATTCTGCTCTTTCCAGTGCCTCCAGTTCTGTCATGATTTTGCTCTCTCCAGTGCCCCTAGTTCTGTCGTGATTCTGCTCTCTCCAGTGCCCCCATTTCTGTTGTGATTCTGCTCTTTCCAGTGCCCCCAGTTCTGTGGTGATTCTGCTCTCTCCAGTGCCCCCAGTTCTGTTGTGATTCTGCTCTCTCCAGTGCCACCAGTTCTGTTGTGATTTTACTCTCTCCAGTGCCCCCAGTTCTATTGTGATCCTCCTCTTTCTCTGGTGCCTGCTCAACTTCTGCCAGTTTGTTCCCTTGCTGCACACCACATTGTGAATATCGTCCATGCTAGTTGCTTATTCTTTTGCTGATCCCCCCAGCTCTGTTCTGATCCTCACTCTCTCTCCAGTGCCAGCAGTGTGCTGATCATCCCCCTCCCTCTCTCCAGTGCACGCAGCAGGCTGATCCCCCCGTCCTTTCTTTTGTGCCTGCAGTGGACTGATCCTCCCCTGTTCTCTTTCCAGTACATACAGTGGATTAATCCTCCTCCTGCTTTATACAGTCCCTGTAGCAGGCTGGTCCTCCCCCCACTCTCTCTCCAGTGCATACAGCAGGCTGATCCTCCCCAAGCTTTCTTCAGTCTGTGCAGCGGGCTGATCCTCCCCCTGCTCTCTCTCTCTCCAGTGCATGCAGCGGGCTGGCCCCTCCTGTGTGCGCAGTGTCTTATCATCCACCACCATTTCTCTGGTGCCTTCAGCTCTTCCCTCACCTTCCACTGTAATGTTCTGCGAGGAAGGGTGGACTGACAACTCATGGGGCCCCCGGGCAATAGGGGATCATGGGGCCCGTGTCCTTGCCCTAACTCAAAAAAGCCTATGAAAAAGGTACCAGGGGCATCTCATGGGGCCCCCTACTTAGCACGGGCCCACAAGCAGTGCCCGAGTTTCCAAATGGTCAGTCCGCCCCTGTCTGTGAGCCAATCTGCTGGTGCCTGTACTCTGTTTGGTATGGTCTGGTCCTGCTTCTGCTCCTCCATGTTGTCAACCAACTGTGACGTCTGTGGCTGCCACTTACATATCTATGGATATGCACTTTTTGGTTTGCCAGTGCATACTGGGATATCATATATCCCCAATAACTTACAAGCAATGTGAAGCTAAGGCTGGATTAATGCTTTTGTACAGCTGCAGGTGCTGTAGGAAAGCGTTGACATAGACTTCTATGGAGACTTTGAAGACAATTTGTTGCACCACTAAAGTGACATGGGGTATAATTTTTCAAGCAAAGCAAACACAATGTGTAAACAGGCCTGTAAGCTAACCATATTATTTAGTGACAGGCAGGGACGTGGAAAAGGGGGTACCACCAATCCTCCTGTATGGGGCCCAAGCCAGCAGGGGGGCCCAGGTAGCCCGGTGAAATGGATGTGGGCAGGGAGGGTGATTAGCACAGCAGGGGGGAAATTATTGGAACCAATCCCCTGAATTGCTCTTGTTGCCGCAGTTAAAAGCTGGCTTCTTCTCCTCAGAGAAAGAGATCGCTTCCAGTAATTTCCCGCCTGCCACACTCATCACCCTTCCCTGTGCAACTTTCATTGCTGCCCAGGCCCCCTGTGTGCTCCCCTCCTCTCCTACCCACCAGCAGCTGCAAGCACACAATAGGATCCTTCAGGATGGAGAATGGGGAAAGGGTCCGTAAATATGTCACATTTACCAGCCCCTTTCTTTCCTGAATGAACTCAATAGGTGATCGATAGTGACCACTCACTGTGTTCATAACTGAAGCATAGTAGACTGTTTTCTTTGGGGTCCCTGTCAGGTTGGCTGTGTGGGGCCCCATTGGCATTCAGAGTGCTGTAAAAAAGCATGTCCAATGCAATGTTTTGAGGCATGCAGCCCAAGATTAAATAGAATTTTACATCCCTGCTGTACATACTGTACTTGGCCAATAAAACCGATTCTGATATTGCATGTCTCTAAAGACTCACAATATAATATATCTGCTCTTGGCTTACATGCACACCAAACCATTCTGTGAGAGAGGATTAAGTCATGTTTCCTGCATTTGTGCTAGTATGTGGAACCTTTTTGAAGCTCCCAGAATTATCCAAATAAAATTATCATCAAGTAAAGATTAATAGAATGGAGGTCTATGATTGGTCCAGGAGTGTCTAGAGCCAGTGTGGAACTGTTACCTCTTGACAGTCTAAGAGGGCCTGTTATAACTCAGCAGCTCCTATGGGGGGGCTTGATACTTACCGTATCTCATCTAGATAAATACCCTTGAGCAACAGTTTATTATTGAGGTGATTGTCTAGGAATTGCCCTGTGAAAGACCTTCTGTACATGACAGTGCTCTATTAGCATAGCCAATTGTATTGCTTGACATGCAGATGCACAGATATCTGTCTGTGTCAGCATTCCATTGCTAATGATTACTTTAGAGCAGGGGTCCTCAAACTACAGCCCACCAAAGACATTTATCCAGCCTGCCGGAAAAAACAAAAAAAAAACAACAAAAAAAAAAAAACAAAAAAAAAAAACACGGGGAAAGGGAAAAGAAAACCCCGGCGCCGGCTGGCAAATAGCTAGGCTGCTCACTGGGTCCTTGGCCATGATGACCCAGCGAGCAGCAGCCTGGAAGCCCAGGAATTCATCTGTTGCAGCCAGAGGAGCAACAGATGAGGAGAAGCGCACACCAGGAACAGTGCATTGCTGTGTCCAGTGTGACAGTGTACAGTGCATATTGGTGTCCAGTGCATTAGTGTACAGTGCATAACAGAGTGCAGTGCATTGCGGTGTCCAGTGAGTTACAGAGTACAGTGCATTTAAAATATTGTATTGTTTTTTGCACTAAAAATAAAATATGTGCAGTGTGCATAGGAATTTGTTCATATTTTTTCAAACTATAGTCCAGCCCTTCAACAGTGTGAATGTCTGTGTACCTGCCCCCTGTTTAAAACATTTTGAGGACCCCTGCTTTAGAGCAACCTAGCCCAGTCTCTCAACCAGGGTGCCTTGAGGTTTCTGCAGGGGTGCCTTGGCAAAATGTATAAAAAGTGCCCAAAACTTGTATACAAGCCTGCCTTTTAGTTACACAAAGTCACAGGCTTTCATTGTGCACCATTATGACCTTCTAGCTGCTGGCATCCTGACAACCATTGACATAATAATCAGTTGATAAGGAGGATATCAGCTGCCTGCACAGCATCCTAGTTTGACCCTCCCCTGCCTCTCTCCATCAGTGCTGGGGTCACATTAGCTCAGTGATGGAGAAAAACTGAGGGAGAAGAGAAACACTGGAATACTAGTCAGTACCAGTGTGCAAAAGTGTATTTGCTTTGGAAGAATAAATCCCCTCTAATGTTGGGTGTCCTAAATGTGTGGATGTTGCTGCATTTATATAAAACTTTTCACATTTAGAATGGCGTGCCCTTTTAAAATTATGGACAGTCTTGAGGCACCCCATTTTAGAACAAATTTAAATGGTGCCTCGGGACTGTCCATCATTTTTAAGGGTGCCTTGACTGAAAAAAGGTTGAGAAACAGTGATTTAGCCTAGCCTCTTGTCTTCTGTGTACTGTTGAGTATACATGTACAGTACTGATTTATGCCACTAGGGGAGGCTGGTGTGCTGTATATGACATACATGCTTTTAATGTTCAATCTTTTGACATAGAAGAGGCAGATGGTACTGTACATTGTTTTGAACTTAATATGTTTAACAATAATTATATACAAATTCTAAAATTTAACAGCATATTATTACCTATTGTTGACTTAGCATATTTTCAGATTTAATGACTAAAGTCATGATAGTCATAACTTTAAAAAAATGTTTAACTTGCATTGCAAAGATTTCTGTGTCTCACGGGGTGAGATCTTGCGTGGAGCCCCAGATCGAGGGAGATTATCAGTGGTCTTGTATGTCTTCCATTTTCTAATTATTGCTCCCACAGTTGATTTGTTCACACCAAGCTGCTTGCCTATTGCAGATTCAGTCTTTCCAGCCTGGTGCAAGTCTACAATTTTGTTTCTGGTGTCCTTTGACAGGTCTTTAGTCTTCACCATTGTGGAGTTTGGAGTGTGACTGTTTGAGGTTGTGGACAGGTGTCTTTTATACTGATAACAAGCTCAAACAGGTGCCATTGATACAGGTAATGAGTGCAGGACAGAGGAGCCTCTTAAAGAAGAAGGTACAGATCTGTGAGAGCCAGAAATCTTGCTTGTTTGTACGTGACCAAATACTTATTTTCCACCATAATTTGCAAATAAACTCTTTCCAAATCAGCCAATGTGATTGTCTGGATTTTTTTTCTCATTTTGTCTCTCATAGTTGAGGTCTACCTATGATGCCAATTACAGGCCTCTCTCATCTTTTTAAGTGGGAAAACTTGCATAATTGGTGGCTGACTAAATACTTTTTTGCCCCACTGTACCTGATAGAAGTTTGAATCCACGATGTCAGCCTCTCGTATCTCCAACCCAAGTCCCATTGAAGGTGGAACAGATGGTGCCGAGGGACAGGAGGAACACGAGTGCCTACAAATATTGATTGTGGAACTTGCGGCTGGTGCTGTAACCTCGGTAAATCAGACAGGGCATCCAGTCAGGAACAGAGGAGAGGCCAGCTGAGGTTAAGGAAGCACTCCACTGGAACAGCAAGATCTGGGTACGTGTCTTGCCGGAACTTCTGATAAGTGTGACACTGGAACACACTGAAAACTGGAGCTGATATAATAGATAGCCAGGACAAGCATTCGGCAGGACTGTAGAGCCAAACTGGAGCCGGAAGCGTAGTCAGATTAATAGCCAGGGTCAGCAACGAGCAGGCACTGAGGTACCGGAACATCAGACAGGGACGAGGTCAGGAGGAAGCCAGGATCAGAAACTGATAAGCAGAAGCATAAACTGCATCCAAGAGCAGGTCAATGGCAAGTCGGGTCAGTAACGGATACACACAGGACACAGGGAATTAGCTGAAGACCAGTCAGCACTGACAGATAGTAAAAGCCTCCTTTAAATAGTCAGTCTGGCGCCAGATACTATGGGCACGCTCCCGCATGTGTGCACCCGTGCATGAGCAATCCTATGCTCATTTTTAACAGCAATGTGCTGTGCGCATTTCTATGTGCATCAGCGATGTTGCACGCATGCACATTTTTATGCGCCAGTTGACGTACAGGAATTCCCTTACAGGTTATGTTTGTTTTGTATGGTGTCTGGAGAGAAGCTCAAGTACAAATAGCTTACAGTTCAATAGGTTATCCTTCATACACCAGCAACAGATCAGTATTAATGCATGTAAGTTTTACAGGATAAAAATTGATTATGCAGAGAGCCAGTATCTTAATGATTACAGTTAAACAAATTACTGCTGCATAATTTTTGTATCTTCTTACTCCTTTCCCTTAAAGAGTTTCTCTAGCCTAAAACTATTTTTACATTTTGGATAGATTAGAGAATGGTTAAAACTGTTCTCCGTTATGTTCTTGCTGTCTATGTCTCCACTGGGTTAAAGCCGAACTAAACTGACTAATTTAAAAGTTTAAAAAAACAGTTACATTCCCAGGAATTGTCACCTTTCCTTGTGTTCCCAGCCAAACTGTCAAACCATTGAATGGCTGGTGTCATAACTGATCACATGTGCAGCATCATGGCACTTGATCAAACAGAGGCTAAGATGGCAGCTTCCTTGGCTGAAAACGGTAGGAGGGTTTAGTACCACTTGAATTCATCCTCTCTATTTGTTCTGATGATCGTTGTTGTAGCAATCGTGCACACCGAGATGGACGCAGTCATCTATCTTGTTAAGAATCTTCCATTTTGTAGCATCTCTCTCTCCAAAATCAGGCTTCCTCCTCCAATTTCCCCCCTCTCTCAGGAATGTGGTCTGTGTGTGTTTGCTGAGTTCAAAAGGCAACAGGCCCCAGTGGGAGAGCTCCAGGGCTGTAAATCCCACACTAGCTAGGTGCCCCTCTGTCTGCAAGACCCTTGCTGGAGAAGGGGTCATCAAGTCATAAACCAGCCCTCACTGAGCTTCAAAAGACATTCCAGGTGGTCATAAAGACAGACTTAAATTTAAAACCCGGTTTTCCATATACTTTTATATCTCCAAATAGGAAATAATTATGCAAACATGAAACACATATTCCGATGGCTCACTTTAAGACAAGTCGCCGGGTATATTACACCCCCTGACATACACAGAAGAGCAGAAAATTATATCTCCTTAACCATTCAAGCAGATATTTCATATCTAACCATTCAGCAGATGATTCTGGGTATTAATCTACTCGTGGATAGAATGATATATGTACCGAGGAAAAGTTATTGGCCATAGTATAATTTGTGAAGGCTTTGGTCAAAGCCTGAGCTCCCCGCCTACACAACCCCCTCCCCAAATGAGGCAATTGGTTCTAAGAGTCAGGGAGACACCCTGTTGAGTTCCTAGAAAAGCTAAGCTAAGCTGAGTTGAAAAATTCTCCCTTTTTTTTTTACATCGGAACCAACTTTGGGAGAAAACGCCCTTTTGCTCAGAAAACTTGAAAGCTGCTTAACCCAAGGCATTTGGCAAGTACTTTATCTAAAGTCCTGTTTTTTTGGTTTTTTTTAAATTTAAATATTTATTAGTTTTTCATTTTTTACAAAAAAATTCCATAAGAAGAGATAACAATACATATAAATATTCCATACATTTCTACCTTGCCCCTTCTAATAAATCTTTTCTTTCCCTCCCCTCCCAACCCTTTCCCACCCCCCTTCCCCCTCCCTCCCCTTTGCACGTTCTATACTCTCTCGAGGCCCAATAGTTTCTTAATTTATAGTTTTCTATACTTCTCTTTCAGTCCTGATTTTTCCCATTTTTCCCATCTTGTATAGTATATTTCCATCCTATCTTCCTGCATATAGTAAGATTTTTCCATTCTACTTATCTGATTTACTCTGTTGATCCAGTCTTCCTCCTTCGGCACCTCTGATTTTTGCCAGAACTTGGGTATCAACCCCTTTGCAGCATTTAAATAATCCTAAACGCCTGATTCTTTATATTTATTTACTGTGATCCCAACACTATGTAGGAGACATATCGTTGGGTCTAACCCTATGTCATTTCCAGTTATTTCTATTGAGTTAACTATTATCTTCCAGAAAGCCTGAATTTTCGGACATTGCCACCAAATGTGAAACACCGTGCCCTCCTCCCCACAACCTCTCCAACACATTTTAGAATTCTCCCCCCTCATCTTGTGCTCAATACTCGGTGTGATATGCCATCGTGTCAAACATTTATAGTTAATCTCCACATCTCTCATACTAACATTCTCGTGTATCAATCTATATATCTTGTTCTGTTGGTCCTCGTCTAACACCACCTCCATATCTCTTTCCCATTTCGTTATAAAAATTAACTTTGTGTCTGTGTCTAATTCTGTGAGTATTCTATAAACTTTGGCAATTCCGTGTTTCCCATCTCTACGTGTTTCCAACAACCTTTCAAACATATTCCAATCCTTTTTTAATCTCAGGGGTTTTGGTAGTTTTCCAATAAAGCATTTTAACTGATGATATTTCCACTCATCTATTCCAATAAAACTTTCTCCCTTCTTCTCTTTTAATTCTTTAAATGGTCTCAATTCCCCCTCTACCAGTACATCTCTCAGTTGGATATCTTCCCTTTTAAACCATCTACCAGATATCTCATCCTTTCCTGGGGGGAAATAATCAGAATTTACAAGAGGCATTAATATAGAATTGAATTCCCATTTCCTACTTTTGTGTAAATTATCCCATACCCTTAAAACATTTAAAGTGTAAATACTTGTGCTTTCTTTAACTCTTCTAAGATGTGCTGGAACCCATATCATCTTACTCAAACTAATCCCACTCAATTCGTTTTCAACTTTTACCCAACTCTTCCCCTTGTGGTTGAATGTCCAATCATAAATTCTTGCTAAAATTACTGCTTTATAGTATCTCTTGACATCAGGTAGTCCCATTCCCCCTTTATCTTTAGTTCTACTCAATATTTCATATGATATTCTTAATTTTTTGTTCCTCCAGATATATCTTATTAACATTTTTTTCATTATCTTAAAAAACACCTCTGGCAGTTTAATTGGGACCATTTGGAATCTATACAGTATTTTAGGTATGATTACCATTTTAACTAGGTTTATACGTCCTATCCATGATGGGTTTCCACCTTCTAATATTTTTAATTCTTCCTTAATCTCATTTATCAAAGAAATATAGTTTAATCTATACAGTTGTTTATATGAGATAGCAAGTTTTATTCCTAGATATTTTAAATCTTTTTCTCTCCATGTAAAGGGGAACTCTTTTTGTAGCTTTTCCTTTTCACTCTTTGGTACGTTGATGTTCAAGATCTCTGTTTTTGTTGGATTAATTTTTAAATTTGATAGATCGCCATATTCCTTCAAGATCTTAATTATATTTGGTAATGTTATTCGAGGGTTGTCTACATAAAACAATAAGTCATCCGCAAAGGCCGCTACTTTATGCTCTGTATTTTCTATCTGGATTCCTATCTAAAGTCCTGTTAATCTCTTTGCTGTGCTATTGCTTTCTGTATATTTATATACAGTCATGGCCGAAATTGTTGGCACCCTTGATATTTTTCCTGAAAATCAAGTATTTCACACAAAAAAGGTATTGCATTAACACATGTTTTGCTATACACATGTTTATTCCCTTTGTATGTATTGGAACAAATATAAAACAGAGGCAGAAAAGCAAATATGACATAATGTCACACAAAACCCCAAAAATGGGCTGGACAAAAGTATTGGCACCCTTAACTTAATATTTGGTTGCACACCCTTTGGAAAACATAACTGAAATCAGTCGCTTCCTATAACCATCAATAAGCTTCTGACACCTCTCACCCGGAATTTTGGACCACTCTTCCTTTGCAAACAGCTCCAGGTCTCTCTTATTGGAAGGACACCTTTTCCCAACAGCAATTTTAAGATCTCTCCACAGGTGTTCAATGGGATTTAGATCTGGGCTCATTGCTGGCCACTTCAGAACTCTCCAGCGCTTCTTTGCCATCCATTTCTGAGTGCTTTTTGACGTATGTTTGGGGTCATTGTCCTGCTGGAAGACCCAGGATCTTGGACGCAAACCCAGCTTTCTGACACTGGGCCCTACAGTGCGACCCAAAATCCTTTGGTAATCCTCAGATTTCATGATGCCTTGCACACAGTCAAGGCACCCAGTGCCAGAGGCAGCAAAACAACCCCAAAACATCATTGAACCTCCACCATATTTTACCGTAGGTACTGTGTTTTGTTCTTTGAAGGCCTCATTCCGTTTTCGGTAAACAGTAGAATGATGTGCTTTACCGAAAAGCTCTATCTTGGTCTCATCTGTCCACAAGACGTTTTCCCAGAAGGCTTTTGGCTTACTCAAGTACATTTTGGCAAACTGTAGTCTTGCTTTTTTATGTCTCTGTGTCAGCAGTGGGGTCCTCCTGGGTCTCCTGCCATAGCGTTTCATTTCATTTAAATGTCGACGGATAGTTCGCGCTGACACTGATGCTCCCTGAGCCTGCAGGACAGCTTGAATGTCTTTGGAACATGTTTGGGGCTGCTTATCCACCATCCGGACTATTCTGCGTTGCAATCTTTCATCAATTTTCCTCATCCGTCCACGACCAGGGAGATTAGCTACAGTGCCATGGGTTGCAAACTTCTTGATAATGTTGCGCACTGTGGACAAAGGCAAATCTAGTTCTCTGGAGATGGACTTGTAACCTTGAGATTGTTGATATTTTGCCACAATTTTGGTTCTCAGGTCCTCAGACAGTTCTCGTCTCCTCTTTCTGTTGTCCATGCTTAGTGTGGCACAGACAGACACACAATGCAAAGGTTAAGTGAACGTCTCTCCTTTTTATCTGCTTTCAGGTGTGATTTCTATATTGCCCACACCTGTTACTTGCCCCAGGTGAGTTTACAGGAGCATCACATGCTTGTAACATTCTTATTTATCCGCAGTTGTGAAAGGGTGCCAATACTTTTGTCCAGCCCATTTTTGGAGGTTTGTGTGACATTATGTCGAATTTGCTTTCTTTCCTCCCTTTTTTTGTTTTGTCCCAATACACACAAAGGGAATAAACATGTGTATAGCAAAACATGTGTTAATGCAATACGTTTCGTGAGAAATACATGATTTCCTGGAGAAATATCAAGGGTGCCAACAATTTCGGCCATGACTGTATATATTGGCTACTTTTTTTTCTGTAAATATTTTTTATTATACCCTTTTGACTTTTTAGTAATAAATTTTACTTTCTGAAAGTGTTGAACTGTTTCTAAAGTTCTTTAATGCAAACTCAGAACCCCTGCCTCTGAAAAGCACTACTGTGTGTGTTTTAAACTTTGGTATATCGCTGCCTGCGGTGACAGTGGTATACCGATTATTCAAACATCATAGTGTTATTGCTGATATTGCCGAGTTTCCGCTTTCTCTGTACAAAAAGGAGGTGGTGGCTATGTGAAGGGTTAATTGCATAATTAACCTGACCCAGTAACAGTCACGCTCAGGCTGCAGGTACATCGATTGTGGTCCATTAGCTGGAAAATCGTTGTGCAGGGTGCAGCTGGGCGTGGCATTGTTATGCACGTGACAGCGCGGTTGTAGATTGGCTTGTCCTTTGGTCATGAGTTTGGTGAGAAGGGCTGGGGTCTGACGCCACGATCATCACAGTTGTCACCAGAACAAAAAGTGATAGGAAACGCACTATTATCTTACAGTTACATAGTTAGTCTGGCTGAAAAAAGACAAAAGACCATCCAGTTCAACCATTAAAAAAAAAAAAAAAAAAAATTATAATCCTATACCCATAGTTGATCCAGAGGAGGCAATAAAAAAAAAAGAAAAGAAAAAACCAGCAAACCATGATCCAATGTGCTCCTGCAGGGAAAATAATTCCTTTCTGATCCCCCGAGAGGCAATCGGATATTCCCTGGATCAACTTTACCTATAAATGTTAGTATCCAGTTATATTCTGTGTATCTAAGAAAGAATCCAGGCCTTTTTTAAAGCAATCCACTGAGCTGGCCAGAACCAACTCTTAAGGGAGTCTATTGCACATTTTCACAGCTCTCACTGTGAAGAAACCTTTCCGTGTTTGGAGATTACATTTCTTTTCCTCTAGACATAAACAGTGCCCCCTTGTCCTCTGTGATGACCTCAGGGTGAATAGCTCTACACCGAGATCACTATATGAATCACTGATGTATTTGTACATGTTGATCATATCCCCCCTTAATCTCCTCAAGAGAATAAATTCAGTTCCTCTAATCTTTCCTCATAGCTGAGCTCCTCCATGCCTCTTATCACTTTGGTTGTCCTTCTTTGTACTTTCTCCAGTTCCCCAATGTTCTTTTTGTGAAGTGGTGCCCAAAACTGAACTACATATTCCAGATGAGGTCTTACTTCTTTTAATACAAATATGTGGTGCCCAAAACTGAACTACATATTCCAGATGAGGTCTTACTTCTTTTAATACAAGAGAGGATTGTGCTCGCTTTAGAAACCGCAGCTTGGCATTGCATGCCATTTTTAAGCTTGTGATCTACCAGAACTCCCAGATCCTTCTCCACCACTGATTACCCCAGTTGTACCCCCCTAGTATATATGATACATGCATATTCTTAGTCCCCAACTGCATAACCTTACATTTATCAACATTAAACCTCATTTGCCACATAGTTGCCCAATTAAACAGTGCATTGAGGTTGGCTTGTAAACTGAAGACATCCTATAAGGACATTATTCCACTGCACAGCTTGCTGTCATCTGCAAAGACTGAAATTGTATTTTTAATCCCTTTAGACCCTATATTGTTTATAAATAGATTAAAAAGGTAAGGGTCCAACACTGAACCTTGGGGTACACCACTGACAACCCTAGACCATTCAGAGTATGAATCATTAACCACTACTCTCTGAATATGTTCTTTTAGCCAGTTTTCTATCCATTTGCATATGGATTTTTCCAAGCCCGTAGACTTTACCTTACACATTAGCCATGTGTGGAAAATGGTGTCAAACACTTTTGCAAAAACCAAGTATACCACGCCCGTCACCCCTCTGTCCAAGGTTTTGCTCACCTCCTCATAAAAAGAAATCAGATTTGTTTGACAACTTCTGTCTTTCACGAATCCATGCTGTCTGTTGCTTAAAATATTTTTTTCCAGCAAGAACTCATCTATGTGGTCTTTTATTAAACGCTCCAGTATCTTCCCAACTACTGAAGTTAAACTAACAGGTCTATAATTACCTGGTAAAGATTTTGACCCCTTTTTAAATATTGGCACCACATTGGCCTTACACCAATCCAGTGGTACTATGCCAGTCATTAAACAGTCCCTAAAAATTAGAAACAATCGCTTTGAAATGACAGAACTCAATTGTTTAAGGACCCTTGGATGTATGCCGTCCAGTCCAAGTGCTTTATTCACCTTTATTCTGTCTAAATACTCTTGGGTCATATCCATTGCTCTTTAACTGTTCATGCAGTACCATTACTCCAGTCAATTTCCAGGTAATTAATATCCCCCATTATTATCACTGTCCCAGCCCTTGCAATCTGTGCATGGAGGGAGTCTCTACCTTTTCATTAACACTGGGAGGCCTATAACAAACTCCAATGATTACCTTTGTAGTACGCTCCCCCCATGTGCAGTTCCACCCATAATGCTTCAGCCTCATCACACTCTCCATCAACTAGGTCCTCTTTCACAGTCGCCCTGAGATCACTTCTCACATAGAGACAGACACCACCACCTTTCCTATTTACTCTGTCTCTCCGAAAGAGAGCATAGCCCAGTCATGTTAAGAATGAAGCTAAGATTCAGCAGTACCAATGAAATCATAGCTCTGTTTATGCCCCAAAGCTTCCAACTCACTTATTTTGCTTGGCAGACTTCTGGCATTGGTGAACAAACACTTCAATTCATTGACACCTTGTTCACACTGTAAAGGGGTTTACTCAGCAGTGGGTGTGTGTGACTCCCTGGGTGAGTTCTCAACACAAAACAGCAGTTTAGGTGAAAAAAAAAAAAAAAAAAAAAAAAAAAAAAAAAAGGTGCGGTTTATTTACACTATTTTCAAGAGAAAAAACAACAAAACAAAATGAAACATGAAAATAAATCCTTGCTAACTTTGCCACTTACTATACACAAAGCTTCCCTTGCTATCAACTAGGTACAGCCTTATGCTACATCCAGTTCCTATCTCCCTGTTATTTAAAGGCTAGCCACACAGGTGTTTGTCTCACCGCACAGACAGCTATGACGCTACCCAGTCTACTCAGGCACAGAAATGATTCCAGGATGGAGCAACTCCTAAGCAGGCTGGGAAGTTTTATAGAGGCCCTAATGAGCCCACTACCTTCAGCTGGGCTCATTACCTCACTGCTGAAGGGCTCAGCACTTCCCCCTAGTGCAGTGGTGGGCAACCTTTTTTTTCAACTGAGCCAAATCTCGCCAAAACCACGATTGAAATTTATTTTGAGAGCCACATTTTTAAAACTGAAAATACATCCCCCATATAGTAATTCATCCCCCATAGTAATTCATCCCCCATAGTGTAATTCATCCCCCATAGTGTAATTCATCCCCCATAGTGTAATTCATCCCCCATAGTAATTCATCCCCCATATAGTAATTCATCCCCCATAGTAATTCATCCCCCATAGTAATTCATCCCCCATATAGTAATTCATCCCCCATAGTAATTCATCCCCTATATAGTAATTCATCCCCCATAGTAATTCATCCCCCATATAGTAATTCATCCCCCATAGTAATTAATCCCCCATATAGTAATTCACCCCCCATAGTAATTCACCCCCCATATAGTAATTCACCCCCCATAGTAATTCATCCCCCATAGTAATTCATCCCCCATATAGTAATTCATCCCCCATATAGTAATTCATCCCCCATAGTAATTCATCCCCCATATAGTAATTCATCCCCCATAGTAATTCATCCCCCATATAGTAATTCATCCCCCATAGTAATTCATCCCCCCTATAGTAATTCACCCCCCTATAGTAATTCATTCCCCATATTGTGTCAATTCACTTACCTTTGCTCCGCACGTTCCTCTCGCCGTGTTCCCGCGCCGTTCCGGTCTTCAGGGCGGACTGTGAGAGGAGAGGAGTTCGTCACGCTGCCCCGCCTACATCCTGACAGCCAATGTTTGCCACGCTCCGCGGGCCGGATTAAAAGGTCCGCCGGGCCGTAGTTTGCCCATTGCTGGGCTAGCTGCAGAGTCCTGATTTTGGGGCGGCCGCCCGAGAGGAGGGAGGGGAGCCGGCGCCCGGCACACAGAAGAGCCGCATTAAAGTTTGTAAAGAGCCGCATGTGGCTCGCGAGCTGCGGCTTGCCGACCACTGCCCTAGTGGAACAAATCCACATAGAGCCTAAATCTCAGACAAATGTATCTGCCATCCTGGACGTAACCAGGTGAATTTACCTGCCTACTGTCACAACACATATTTTGCATATTTTTTATTTTCAAACAAATGGTACCAATTCCAATTGTTGTTTGTAACATGGGAACCTTCTTATCACCAGCCATAGCCCTCCCCCCATCTT
Organism: Staurois parvus; assembly: GCF_062004578.1. Taxonomy (NCBI): domain Eukaryota; kingdom Metazoa; phylum Chordata; class Amphibia; order Anura; family Ranidae; genus Staurois; species Staurois parvus. The sequence goes on along the minus strand of NW_028318564.1, from coordinate 190,788 downwards.
TCCCTATTCCATCCACCAATAAGTACTGACCCCTGTCTGATCTGTCTACCCCGTTATATTCTAATTCTCCCTCCCCCCTCGATCCTAGTTTAAATACTCCTCCAGCCTTCCCATAAACCTCTCCCCTAGCACAGAAGATCCCCTTCCATTTAGGTGCAAACCATCTCCAGCATATAGGTTGCACCCCAATGAAAAGTCAGCCCAGTGCTCTAGAAACCAAAATCCTTCCCTCTTACCCCAGGTCTTTAGCCATGCATTGAGTTCTCTAATCTCCCCGTCTTACCTGAGTTGCGCATGGCACAGGAAATATTTCAGAGAATATCACCTTGGAGGTCCTTCCCTTCAACTTGCAGCCTAGTTCTTTAAATTGATTCTTAAGGAGCCTCCACCCTCCATGTATTCTGTCATTGGTTCCAACATGGACCAAGACAGCTGGATCATGCCCAGCCCCTCCCAGTAATTTATCAACCCAATCCACCACATGCCAAACCCTGGCACCAGGGAGACAGCAAACCATTCGGTTGAGGCGATCCTGGTGACAAATTATTCTGTCAGGCCTTTTGATTATAGAATCCCCTACTACCACCAGCTGTCTAGGCCTTCCTGCACCACCTTCACCACCCCTCCCAGACGGTCTGCTCTCCCGGCTGTTAGGGATAGCAGTGACATCCTGGGCTACCAGCCCCAAGCTTGCCACCCCCACATCTTCACCCAACTTGGCAAATCTGTTTGGGTGCACAATCCCAGGGTCAGCCTTCCTTTTCTTTGAGCCCCTACCACTCTCTCTTGTTACAGTAACCCTCTTCCTACCTGATAATCCTGATTAGCCCCTCAGCCCTCCACATCAATCCCATTAGCTACCTGCTCAGACAGCAGAAGACCCCTTTCAAGGTTGTCAGTTCTGCCCAGTGTTGCAATTTGCTCCCCCAGATCTCTATCGCGAGTTTCCAGAAGGGCAACCTGTTCACATCTGTCGCAGCGGTATCCATCCTGGAGCTGTTGCTTCATCGTTGCATACATGCTGCACACTGTGCACTGCACAAAACCTTCCACCCTGCTAGCACACATTATCCCAGTTAAAATATTAACAGGAAATATCAGTTGTCATTTACAGGTTAGTAGACTCCTGTTAGAATCTCCTGTTTCGAACTCCAGTTTTTAACACCACTTATCAAATTTCCACTTAGCCAAAGACCCAGAAAGTAAAATACAGGCAATCTCTGAGTGAGCTCTACAGCAAGATATATAAGACCTGTATCACCTGTGACCAATTAACCCCTCCCCTTAATTAGCAGACTGAAGGAAGCCAATGAAAGGAAGAAAAAAAAATGTTATTTAAAAAAGTGACAGAAAAAGTGATTTAAAAAAATAAAAGCTTATAGCAAGACCCAAAGAAGAAAATACAACAACTACAACCACCAACAATCACCAGCAGTCAAAAGGAAAACGTTTTCACTCTCCACTCAAATTTCCCACTCTGTTTAGCTATCAGCCAGCAAAAAATGCCAGACATTCCATCTAGGCATTTATTTCTCAGGTGTCTGTGTTAACCATTGCATGGTGCCTGCCTCATCATCTGTGCATAATTTAACCACCTCTTATATAGTGGCTGTGTTTGCCTCTCTGGATGATTTTGACTGTTGTTTCATGATCCCTCTCTGGAAGGAGGGGTTTGTGTGGGTGGTTGGCATGTTTTGCCTTGTAGCTCCAGTTTCTTTGGTTTGCCAACCCCTCATTGAGGCACTGCCTTGGGATGTTGCTTTCCTTTATCTTGTGTTTCTCTATCTTCTTGCACTGCGTTGGGACTAACTGGATTGCCTACAGCAGAGAGGGTGTTTTTTTTTTTTTACCAGCTAGGACTGCCCAAAGGCTGCACTGGTTTTTCTTTTCTCTGCCTAGTGTCCTACTCCTGTAGGTGGCGCTATAACCTATGGTCAAGAATTGAAGAGTTTTGTCCATCAAAGAACTAATTGGAAGGGATTTTACAATGAGTAACAAAAAATCCTGTTATTTGGTCGCAGAAGTAAAGTGAAAGCAAATGTAGATTTGTTATGTTATAGGGAACATTTAGCAATGTCAGTTGGCCCAAGCAGTGCACTGATAAATGTACCTTTTTGTCTTTAATGCCTGCTGAAAGATAGCAGTACTTTTCAGCTCTTTTGGCTACACTTCTCCTGTGGATCACAGGAGTGCAGTTTGTTCTGCACTCCTGTGATCCATTTTCAGCTGACAGCGGGCTGAATTCCGCTGTCGGCTGATGTCACTCAGCCGGTCCAGGCTAGGGAAAGATTCTGACTTCAAAGCTTGAGCCAGCAGCTCCCTCCCCTCCAAAGGCAAGTGCACTTGTGTGGGGATGACACAAGAGCCCGATTACAGCAGGAGGTGGATAGGAGGGCAGCAGGGCTGCATGTAGAGAAACCAATCCCCTCCATTTTCCTTTTAGTGCCTGCAGGAGGAAAATGGAGGGCATCGGTTCTTCTATATGCTGCCTTCATTGCCCCTCTTATCCAGGTGTACAGGGTAGCCACATGGGCCCCTTGGAGCATGGGGCTGGGTTGAAATTGTGACCTTGGTGTCCCTGTATGTACACCCCTCGCTCTAAACCCATACATATACTATACAATATATCAATTGCAATAATACATAGCAACATGTACCATGTGAATAAAATAAATCAACAAGTTGTGTATCAGATTGTCCACTTCATTACTGCGCTACAACCAAAAGACAGCTACAATGTGGTTCTCTACTTCTGCCGGGGGCGCATATAGACATCCTCCCAGAATGCAACTGAGGCATTAAATAACTGGCCAATCACCCTGGTTGGCCAGATGATCAGATGAAGGTGAGACTCACTGCAACTGCAATGTAGTTATTCAGAACTATGATAATTTTAAATGACATTGACATGGTTAAAGCAAAAAGTAAAGGGGAAGAAAAGACAAGTCACACTTCAGTCTGTGGGAAACCAGCGGTCAAGACCCAGGAAACTCAGCTCGACAGTTTATCAACACAAAAAGGCAGAACAGAAGGCAATTGCTGAAACTGTTCTGTAACAGCAGGACCCTGAAGTACAGGGTCATGTTGATTGTTTATTGTCCAATCCAGTTTACTGCAGTTTGATTTACTGAAATTGCTGCAAGAGTTGCTGGTTGCTGGGCCTGTGTGGGTAAAGAGGGCTTTTAGGAGCATTTCAAATTTTCTACCTACACAATCTTTGAAGGAAGGAACATCTTAAAAAGGAACAATTAGATGTTTGTTTAGGACAGAGACAGCAAGACCTGTATAGTTCTTTGCAATTGACTCAGCACGTAGCAACAAGTGCCAAGGTGAGTGCTCAGGCAGGATCCAGTGTCCAAAGCAACATTACAGGCCATCCCCATAGCACTGGGTTGAGGTACAGCCCCCAAGATTTTACCGAGGTTGCACCGATCCAGATGCACTGCTTTTATGTAGGTGTTTATTGAAGAATGTTAAGAAAATAATATACTGGTAAAGCTGATTTTGCCATGAAGAAGAGGTCTATCACCTTTAGACACTGTCAACAAACTGAGGACTCACAGAGTGGAGCAGGGTTATAGGGAAGGCACCCCAGAGGGTTTGTCCTCAAAAGCTTGCCAATGCCCAATCACCTGAAGGTACATGTCTATAAAATATGGTGTATTAATGTCCTGTACTGTACAATTAAGCGAAGTATATATTCTTCAAGACACAGCTTTTGGTTTTTGTGGTTGAAGCGTTTTGATATGGAGGGAAGATAACATAAGCAGAACTTGAATGTGTCGTCATTGATGCTTCCTTTTTTTTGTTCCTGAAAATTTTGTTCGAGGTCTGACTGCAATTCAACAAAGTTTTTACATTGTTATGTGATATCCGCAAATATAATGGTTCTTACCTAGTCATAGGTAAATGACTATGCTTGTTTCCTATGACAATACAGAGCAAAAATAAAGCCCCATTGGGTTGAGTGCAGCAGCACAAAAACTGTAATCACAGTAAGTGCTAAATTTGGTTTAGTTTCATACCACTTTAAAGCTGAACTCCAGTTAGATATAATCTACTGAAACTATAGATTCACCAAAATATCATTAATTTATTTTTATTTTTTAATAAACAAATAGTTTCAAGGGTACTTAGTACCCTGAGTTCCCTGGGTGTGTTCTCCGACCAAAAGAATATTTAAAGTGCAACTGCACTGCATCTGAGTACCACAAACCAAAAATGCTATATAATTCATTTTTTTTAAATATTCAAAGCAAACGCCTTCATCCATCCATGTCACCATGCTTTATTTTGCAGAGAAATCATTTTGAAGAACACCTCCTGGCATTTCTGGCAGTGGCCATTTTGAGTAAGGGCAGATGATTCATGTAGAAGTTACTTCTTGGAATCCATGTGCCCTTCCCCCCCCCCCCCAAGACTGGGATGTATGACATAATTTGCCTAGGCATGGAAACCAGAAAGTAAATAAAGGAATGCAAAACAAAAGGTTAAAACAAGTAAATATGATATACTTTCCTATCTATTTACTAATGCTTGCAGCATAAGGATTAGAAATAGGCCATGTTGAATGAGAGAGTGAAGTTCCACTTTAAGCTTCAGTCCTGGAAGTGGCTGGTGCTCTAACGTACCAGTTACCCTGCTAACCTGGCTTGACCTCACTATTCTATTGCCTGCACATTAATTTGACATACTGCACATTTGTTACATTTATAGAAACGAGTAAGGTCCTGAAAAATGTAGCTCGTCCAGGGGGATCATATACATTAGGGACAATCCGATTATGTAAAGATGGCATACCTCAGAAAACAATTTGTGGTTTAGGTGGCAAAGCTGGTCCTAATACCTAATCATTGCACAAAATGTGCCAATGTTTAGCAAAAATCCTTTTTATTTGGTGATGCTGGATAGAATATTAGGTGACCAAGGAGTAAGCAAATTTATCATTATTATTATTATTATCCAGGATTTGCTCAGCGCTTTACTTGATAATGGGAGACAGTACAGTAACAATATGATTCAATACATGAGGGGTTCGAGGGCCCTGCTCCTTGGAGCTTACAATCTAGGAGGGAGGGGATAGTGGTACAGGAGGAAATAGCTGTGGGGATGGAGTGGTAGGAAGAGTGGAGGAGATCGGCAATTAGCTGAGGGCGGGGTAGGCTTCCCTGAAGAGATGGGTTTTCAGGGTGCGCCTAAAGGTGAGGAGAGTAGGTGATAGTCTGATGGATTGGGGTAGGGAGTTCCAGAGTATGGGGGAAGCCCTGGAGAAGTCCTGGAGACGGGCATGGGAGGAGGAGACCAGGGAACTAGAGAGTAGGAGGTCTTGTGTGGAGCGGAGAGTATGTTTTGGGTGGTATTTGGATATCAGATCGGTGATGTAGTTTGGGGCAGTGTTATGAACAGCTTTGTACGTCAATGTTAGCATTTTGAATTTTATCAGTTGGGCAATCGGAAGCCAGTGGAGGGATTGGCAGAGGGGGGGTGGCGGATACGGAGCGGTTAGTAAGGTGGATGAGTCTGGCCGCAGTATTTAGGATAGACTGAAGTGGGGATAGCCTGTGGTGAGGTAAGCCGGTGAGGAGGGAGTTACAGTAGTCAAGTCATGATATAATAAGGGAGTGAATGAGTTGCTTAGTAGTTTCCGGGGTTAGGAACGGATGTATTTTGGAGATGTTGCGGAGGTGGAGTCTACATGAGTTTGTCAGCGATTGGACCTGGGGCTGGAAAGACAGATTGGAATCTAGGATGCCACCTAGTACTCTGGCTTGCAGGGTGGGACTGATAGTGGTGTTGTCGGGGGGGTGTCAGGTACCGCCCGGCGGTACCTTTAGCGACCCACAGAACGGGAGTCCCCAGGGCCCATGGTCTAAGCCTCAATCTGTTTATTCACCAGAGCCCCTGATGGTGGGGATGGACTTGGAGCAGACTGAGACCAGGTCGTGGCCCCTGAGTACACCCAACTGTGGTAGAGGGAACCGCCGGAGGTATGTAATGGAAGAGAGCCTGATGTGAAGAGGCTGGCAGGCCCGGACAGTAGTGACTGGATCCATGCAGGATGGATGGACGGATGACAGTGCAAGTATAGCGTAATCAGACAGGCCAGGTCAGTAACAGCGGAGGCAGAACGGTACAGAGCAGCAGACAGAGTAGTCGGGTCACAAGCCAAGTTCAGCAACAGGAGGTCAAGTAATCAGGAGTAGGCAGAAGAGTAGTCAAACGAGCCAGAGGTCAGAGCAGGAGATGGTCAACAGGGATCAGGATCAAGCAGGGTTGGTAACAAGGTATATCTCTCAGGAACAGACGAGCGGGGAACAAGGAACAAAGACCATACGGCAACTTGAGTATGCACAGGGCTGGTTTAAATAGCGCACCCTGCACTGTCATGGGTGCCAGGCGCATGTCCGCGATCGCGAGTGCGCATACGCGGCCACTGCTGTTGCCGCGGTTGCCTATGTCCTAGTGCCAGCCGGCTAATGGGCATCGGCGTTCTGCGCATGCGCCGACCTGTGCGCCACTGCGAGCCCTGGGATTCCTGACAGGGGGGGTGGGGGCGTGGGCTGGGGGGAAAACTAGGAGCTCGGTTTTGGAAAGATTTAGTTTGAGGAAGTGGAGTGACATCCAATCCGATATGTCGTTCAGTAGGCTTGTGATACGGGCCATCATCATCCATATTATTTCATATGGGCTTTTCTTTAGGTAAATTATTCCTGTTCAACTCCTGAACCCATTTTATATCCACATCAAATATTTGAGCAGTGTAATCTTTCTTCAAAAACGATTTCTTAGAGTCTCAGCTTGTAAGGAATAGTCACTAGTTCTAGTACAATTCCTTCTAATCTGAAAAAATTGGCTTTGGGGAATGGACACAAACCAAGGTTTATAATGGCACCTATCTGTTGGAATATAGGAATTACGACCAATGGATTTAAAGAAGGTGTCACGGTCTGGGTCAAGTTCAGAGACCAGTTGCTACAGCAGTGTAAGACTTACCTGAAACCAGCAGGATAGGTACACCAGCGGATCACCCTGGGAATGACGCAGGCTCACCTGAGGTGCGGGGTCTAAGTGTTCACCGGTCTTCACCAGAGCTCCTAATGGTGGAGATAGATTTGGCTGCGTGTGAATACCAGGTCGCAGTCTCAGGATCACCCCACCAGGGAAAGGGGAAGCTGGAAACCAATAGCGGATCAATCAGTTCAGGGATAAAACAGAAGTGGAGTCAGTCACAAGCCAAGGGTCGGTCACAAATTGTAGTAGAAAGGATGAGGCAAAATCATAGTCAGTAACAAGCCAGAGGTCGGTAGCGAAGATGTAGACGGCAGCAGGGCAGAGAAGCGGGATATTGGCTGGAAGGCACAATAATCTAGCAAGGAAGAAGTGCATGGACATGGCTTTTATAGGAAGTTCATGGGAGGAGCTAGGAGTTCAAGGTTCAAGAGAAAACAAGGAACAAGTCAGGATTATCCAATAGATTAGGCAGAGGATTGTCCAGCATCCCAGGTAGCTCAGTGAAAAGAAACACTGTCTCTCACCGCAGAAGGCCCAGATTCAATCCCAGGCTCTGACAGAAGGTGGATGTAATAAATCCAGTATCTTTTCTGGCGATTCTTAAGTCCAGAAAATGAATCTCAGTTTTCATTCCTATTTAATGAGCCCATAAACTCTTGTAAAGATTCCAATGTACCATCCCATAGGAGGAGGATGTCATTGATGTACCTCGCCAATGACATCCTCTTCCCACCTAGTCATAAACAAATTAACCAGGCTAGGGGCATATTTAGCTGCCATAGCTACTCCCCTCATCTGAAAGGAAGTACTGTGCCCCAAACCAAAAGTAGTTTTGGAACGCTCAATGCACTGTTTAATTGGGCAACTATGTGGCAAATGAGGTTTAATGTTGATAAATGTAAGGTTTAATGTTGATAATGCATCATACATACTAGGGAGAGTACAACTGGGGGAATCAATGGTGGAGAAGGATCTGGGTGTTCTGGTAGATCACAAGCTTAATAATGGCATGCAATGCCAAACTGCGAGTTCTAAAGCGAGCAAAATCCTCTCTTGTACTAAAAGAGGTATAGACTCCAGAGAGAGAGAGATCATTTTACCCCTGTACAAATCATTAGTAAGACCTCATCTGGAATATGCAGTTCAATTTTGGGCACAAATTCACAAAAAGAACATTGGGGAACTGGAGAAAGTACAGAGAAGGGCAACCAAACTGATGAGAGGCATGGAGGAGCTCAGCTATGAGGAATGATTAGAGGAACTGAATGTATTCTCTCTTGAGAAGAGGAGATTAAGGGGGGATATGATCAACATGTATAAATACATCAGTGGTTCATATAGTGAACTCGGTGTAGAGCTCTTCACCCTGAGGTCATCACAGAGGACAAGGGGGCACTCTTTACGTCTGGAGGAAAAGAAATGTAATCTCCAAAGAAGAAAAAGATTTCTTCACAGTGAGAGCTGTGAAAATGTGGAATAGACTCCCTCAAGAGGGTGTTCTGGCCAGCTCAGTGGATTGCTTTAAAAAGGCCTGGACTATTTCTTGGATACACAGCATATAACTGGTTACTATTTATAGGTAAAGTTGATCCAGGGAATATCCTCTTGGGGGATCAGGAAGGAATTTTTTCCCCTGCAGGGGCAAATTGGTTCATGTTTTGCTGGGTTTTTTGCCTTCCTCTGGATTACCTGTTGGCGTAGGATTATAACTTTTATTTATTTATTTTTTATTAGTTGAGCTGGATGGACTTTTTTCAGCCAGACTAACGTTGTAAGACCTGGACACTGGATTAGAGATTTCCTTCCCGAAACACTTTGAAATCTCTAAACAATGGAGCCCAATTCCAGAATACCAAAATCCGAAGAAAGCTGTGAGAACAGTTTTCTCTGCTCATGGTCAATACTGTGGAGTCTTGCACTCTGCATACATATGAACCCGGTGTCCTTTTTACAACCATTTACACATCGGCAGGGCTTCACACTATCTCACTGGGTATACACTTGTAGATTTTTTCTTGTTCAAACATTTTTTATCGAAGGCTTAACATACAAGTCTTCGAGGAATATACAATGTCAGCATGAAACATTAGTGACCTCCAAGCAGGAAGGGACAGTGAATGACAAATTCAAGGTCAGGTGGGTCATGAATAAACAACCGTATATGTAAATATTAAGATAGATGATCCTGAGATTTGACAGAAGAAAATCAAACCAGTATGTATACATAAAATACCAAAAGAAATTCAAAAGTATCAAGGTGGTAGCTAAGTGCGTCTCCCCAGCTTTAGCTCAGGGTAAGTTATAAGGTAGGTAGGTACCAGAAAGAAAAGCAGTGGGTATCAGAAAGGTAGGAGTAGATTTTTTTTATGAAAATTCATAGGAAAAATCTCAGTACATTTGATGGTTTGACAAATGTTGTACATAAGTACAAATTTACTTTGCTTTCAACATTCAATTTTTTAGCAATATCGTTATCCTGTTAGGAAAGCCAATTAAAAAGTGATTTCTGTCAAAAGGCCTTCACTGCTGGAAGATAAAATCATAAATGAACATTGTGTATCATTCCATGATAGTTTGTTAAAATTAAAAGAAAAATGTATTAAGCATTGTGACAACATATTATTTTATATATACTCTATATCAAATAAATTAATTCAGTAATGATATACACTCATTAGTGACTTTATTAGGTGCACCTGTTTAATTGCTTTTTAACACAAATTGCTGATCAGCCAATCACACGACAGCAACTCAGTGCATTGCATGTAGACTAGTGATGGGCCAAACACCCCCCTGTTCAGTTCATGGTAGAACATTTGAACCTAAGAAAACTTTGACCACGAACTTTGAACAGGGACAATTCACTAAGCGGTATGTTATCGCATCTGAGTATGCGGTAAGATACTGCACAGCTACTAAAATACCGCATGAGTTATATTATTAAGTCATAAGGTATTTTAGTAGTGAAAACATTCTTTAATGTTTGAGCTGTCGGTGCTGTTCCCCACTGACAGCTGAATGTAAAAAGAATTGCCGGCAATTCCTTCGGGTCTGGTATGGAGTTTGAATAGAACCCCCCATGCCAAAATGTTTTAAAAATGACATGAGGGTCCCCCCAAAATCCATTCCAGACCCTTATTTGAGCATGCAGCCCGGAATTCAGGAAAGGGGGGGTGCTTTGGGGCAGGGCCTCTTCCCCACAACGTGGCCGGTGGCTGTGAAGTTCTGAGGGCGGGGGGCTTATTGGAATCTGGATCCAAGATCCCGGCCCCCCCATGTCAATGAGTATGGGGTACATGGTAACGCTACTCATTCAATCAAAAAAAAAGTGTAGAGTAAAAAAATGACAGTAGACAGTCTTTGATAAGTCCTTTATTAAAAACAAAAATAAAAAAAAGTACCCTGAGGTAGATTCGCTGACCCGATACTGGCTCCTGCTGTCTTAAAGCTGCGGGGGGATGACAGTTCTTAAATACTGTGATGATGTAACAAGGGGGCGGGGTCACCCCCACTGGCCTGTGACTTGTGGTCAGGTGCATTGCTTTGGCCAATCACAATGCACTGTCAGAGCACAGTGCATCGTGCGACGCTGCTGGCGCACAGCCCTGCAGAACGCCCTTACCTGTTGTGTGTTCGCTGAACACACAAACTGCCGATGTTTGAGTGGAACTTATGTTCGACTCAAACATCAAGCCAAACCGTAATGTAGACATGGTGAAGATGACTTGCTGAAGTTCACGCCGAGCATCAGAATGGGGATTTAAGTGACTTTGAACGTGGCATGGTTGTTGGTGCCAGATGGGCTGGTCTGAGTATTTCAAAAACTGCTGATCTACTGGGATTTTCACACACAACATCTCTAGGGTTTACAGATATTGGTCCGAAAAAGAGAAAATATCCAGGGAGCTGCATTTGTGTGGAGGAAAATGCCTTGCGATGTCAGAGGTCAGAGGAGAATGGGCAGACTGGTTGCTGCAACATTCAAATGGTAGGGCCAGAATTTGGTGTAAACAACATGAAAGCATGGATCCATCATTCCTTGTATCAATGGTTCAGGCTGGTGGTGGTGTAATGGTGTGGGGGATATTTTCTTGGCACCAGCAAGGTGTACCTAATAATGTGGCCGGTGAGTGTTTATCTGTATTAATAGGTCCCCATGGAGACAAAATATGAACCAGAAGTTAGGTATTTGTGCACAGACAATAATCATTGTCTAACACTTGCTTTGTGTGGCAGTCTGCTTTCAGTTTATCCATTCATGTCAGCTTCTTTACTTTTGAGATATTTGTGTTTATTTCCTATAAATTGTGATTCATTTCCTGCAGCCACATTCTCTCATGGTTACAAGAGATGCTATTTCCTGCTTACAGTGGAATTTTGTTCCGAGTTCATACAGTCAAAAGTAAAAGCTTGCAGTCTTCTCATGTCTTTAGTAATTGTATCCTTTCTTTACTGTTGACATACAGTATATAGTAACGTACAATGAAACGCACTGAGACCTCATGCACACGGAGCATTTGCTCAGCTCCCCCAAATGCCTTTTCTCCTGGCATGAGAAAAGCTGCTTAAAAATTGTGTCTAAAGCCACATTTTGCACATGCGTTTTAACACATTTAGATGTATTCAGGCACGTCACGTTTTTGAAAAATTTTTGGATTTCATTGACCAGAGTATTCATTTATTCTGGCTTTTGGAATGAATGAGTGCTGAAGTGCTAAACGTGTCTAGATGCATTAAAACCCATTTAGGCGCATCAAGCATGTTTCTGAGCTGGCCAAAATCTCCTTTCCTGAAAACACTGGTAATGGTGTTTTTTCTGACTGTAAATGCTCCTCTTCTAATACACCTGTACGCCTGTGTACATGAACATATAAGCTAACATAGAGTTGTGTTTACAGGCAAAAAAAAAATCAAACACCAGAAAAGGTTACTTTTTTAGAGTGCTTGTAAGGATTTTTTTTTTTTTTAAATAGCACGCATTTCTATACTTACCTGCTCTGTGCAAAAGAATTGCACAGAGAGTATCCACGATTCTGCTCTTCTCAGGTCCCACGCTGAGGCTCCTGGCTATTCCTCTCTTGCTGGTGTCCCCAATAGGAAGCTGATTCCCATGAGGGCACTTGTGCAGGCTTGGTCCCGAGTCCCACTTCTGTGTCCATTGACACCCTGCTCCAGCTCCCTTCTCACTGGAGTTGATTGACAGCAGTGGGAGCCAATGGCTCCCGGTGCTATCGATCTGCTAACTGAGGAGGAACAAAGCCAGGTGCATAGGGTCATAGGATCATGATGGGGCTCATGTAAGTATAAGGGGGTTGAGGGGACGACTCTATGACACAGAAGGTTTTCTACCTTAATGCATAGAATGCATTAAGGTAAAAAAACTTGAGGCTCTGTAACCACTTTAAGCCTAGTGTGCATGAGTCCTAAAACTCATGGATATTAGGAATACAAGAATGTAATATGCCATTATCTGCCTGCTTTCCCTGGAAATGGTGTAAGAGGATACAATAACCTTGGAAAGTTCTTTAGCATCCCTGGCTTTACCTAGTGGGGAGGCATATGTAGCTGGATGTTGTGCTAGAAAGGGCTCAAAGCCTGTGGCCTGAATCTTCCTGATGGAGGGTATATCCAGAGGTGGAGGTGCAGGAAGATGTCTACCTGGATTGAAGTACCAAGGGAGAAAATTCACCTGCTGACGGTTGTCCAGAAGAGCTGGGTAAAAGCTGTAGACAGTACGTTTTGGTGGCTCATCCAAGTACAGGTACTGCTTTAGAGCTGCTCTATGGCCTGGAGAGTACTGCGTGCAAGTCTTGCTTAAAATAGAACTAAAGGAAAAACTTTTTTTTAAAATTTTGATTAAAGTATGGGAGGGTTATAACCTGTCAGTTTTTTGCCATCTGTGTCCCATTGGGGAGATTTTCCTTCATTTCCTGTCCCATAGCCAAAACAGAAAGTGAAAAGAATCTCTTCCAAAGTAAGAGATTCCCTGGTTTTTACCACGGTCAATAGAACTAATGTCCCCAGTGGAAGATTTTCTCTCTATTTCTGTTCTTGTGATAACTCAAAATTTGGAATTTTCTTTCACTTTCAGTGATAACAGTAAGCAGGAAAATAGAGAGGGTGAATCTCCTTAATGGGTATGCAAAGAAAAAAAAAACAAAAAAAAAATAACTGTTATAATCATTCTCATTTCACATAAGACAAAAAAAAATTGCTTTCAGTTATACATCCAACAAGGTGCATGCCACAGTTTTCTGATGCTCCCAAAGGTTACACTTCTGGACTGAGAGATGAGGTGCTGTGTTCTCATACACAGTATCTCTGCCCACCTCTCCTCTGCCTATTTACACAAGCCTTTGTATTTTGTGAATGAGTTCACAAAATACAAAGGTTTCTGTGAATGAGCAGCAGAGGGGAGGCATGGGCACAGCAGTTGTATGTGACTCTGCAGGCTGAGACCAGAAGGTCCAAGATTGGAGCTCCGGAAATATAGAAAAAGCCATCCTTCTGGAACTCCATAAAACTGTCAGGTGTAAATTAAAGAGAAGTCCTCGAGACTGCATACACCTTGTTGCACTTAACTAATAATATGGCTATACCTTTAAAAAGTGGCTAAATTCCTGGAGTTCAGCTTTCAGGTCCTTTCATCTGTATTGGCTGTGAGTGGAGATACTGTACATTTCTTTGGTCTTTTCAGGTATCTTGTGCCCTAAACCCTCTCCCCTTGAGTTTATTGGTTCTACAATAAACTCTGTTAAACCTTCTTAAAGTCACTGGTGCTCATTTTCTTTTTAGCCCACTCTGAGGTAAAATGCTAACCCACTGAGCCATCTTGAGGACCCTAACCACCTTTAGGGAGTAAGGGGGTGCTACAATCAACTGAACTCTGAAAGCTGTGCCCAAAAAAATGAAAGCAGAAAGGAAAAGGCTAGCTAGGCACTTGTATTGCATGTGACCTCCCTGCAGATAATAGTTCTCCTATTACTGACCTGTAATGCTATTTTCTGCATTGTGTCTCTGTGTGGAGTGAAGGTTTTACTTCCAATTATTAGAGCCTCTTGCAAGAATAGAAGGCAGCAGAGAAGTGAAATGATAAAATCACACTCCAAATCTCATGAGGCTAACAGTCATGATGTAGCAGTAACTTTTGTTTGCAGATATTCAACTGTGAAGATTTAGCAACATGAGAGCCTAGGAACACACACAAACCAGTAATTGTATTGCTATTTTTCAGGAGAAATTCAAGATAAAAGGTTATTTTTCAGGGTGCTGCCAAGACACGATTAAGACTTATAGATGTTTTATAACAAATGTTCAATTTCTGGATTTAGTTTCACTTTAAAGTGTAATGTAAAAATTATCTCTGTTTACTATGGGAATGTTTGTCCATTCTTCCAGAAGCCCATTTGTGAAGTCAGGCGCTGATGTCGGACGAGAAGGCCTGGCTCGCAGTCTCAGTTCTAATTCATCCCTAAGGTGTTCTATGAGGTTGAAGTCAGGACTCTGTGCTGGCCAGTCATGTTCCTCCACCCCAAACTCACTCAATGTCTTTATGGACCTTGCTTTCTGCACTGGTGAGCAGTCATGTTGGAACAGGAAGGGGCCATCCCCGAACTGTTCCCACTAAGCACGAAATTGTCCAAAATGTCTTGGTATGCTGACGCTTTAAGAGTTACCTTCACTGGAACTAGGGAGCCAAGCCCAACTCCTGAAAAACAACCCCAAACCATAATCCCCCCTCCACCAAACTTTACACTTGGTACAATGCAGGCAAGTACCGTTCTCCTGGCAACCTCCAAACCCAGACACATCCATCAGATTGCCAGACAAAGAAGAGTGATTCTTCACTCCAGAGAACATGTCTCCACTGCTCTAGAATCCAGTGACGGAGTGCTTTACACCACTGCATCTGACGCTTTGCATTTCAATTGGAGATATAAGGCTTGGATGCAGCTGTTGGCCATGGAAACTCATTCCATGAAGCTCTCTACACACTGTTGTTGTGCTAATCTATTTGGAAGTCTTTAGCTATTGACTCTGCAGACAGCTGGCGACTTCTGCGCACTGTGCGCTTCAGCATGTGCTGACCCCACTCTGTCATTTTATGTGGCCTACCACTTTGTGGCTGAGTTGCTGTTGTTCCCAGTTGCTTCCACTTTGTTATAATAACACTAACAGTTGACCATGGAATATTTAGTAGCAAGGAAATTTCAAGGATGGACTTATTGCACAGGTGACAACCTATCATGGTACCACGCTTGAATTCACTGAGCTTCTGAGAGTGACTCATTTTTTCACAAATGTTTGTAGAAGCAGTCTGCATGCCTAGGTGCTTGATATTATATACACCTGCAGCCATGGAGGTGATTTAAACACCTGAATCCAATGATTTGGTGGGGTGTCCCAATACAAATAATATTTTTTATCCTGCGCTCAGGATTATAAACTCTTAGTGTGAATGTACCAGCCTGTGGTAACAACACCATAAATCAAAAATATATAAATACATACAGTAAACCACATATAAATTAAGATAGTCCAAAAAAAAAATGTCTAAAATGGCTGCAGCTCTTATTAAGGGTGCTATCCCTCACAAATGTATAATCCCTGTGTGATCCCCTCATAATTATAAAGCAAACATGAATATGCCTCAATACAGTCCCATGTGACGTGTGTGAAAATGATATCAATATCTTCCAAATAGTGCTAAGATGCTCTTCATATGATTGTGCAATCCATGCACTGTGCTCCCCACCAGTGGTCCTACTCACTCACCGACTTTTGTGGACTCTTATAATCAAACAAGAGTCAAACTTGCTTTAGTGGATATTTTCTGGTTCTGCTGGGACTTGCAGTCTGCCTCTGCCTGGCTGTACTTGCTTGTCTCAATACATCAATTGTGGAGGATGCTCATACATAAGGAATAGAGGAAGGAGGCCACATAGTGTGATTCCATTTATTAAAATCCAATGGATAACAGCGGATATATTGCAATTTCATTGATTTAATAGTAACAGGCATTAAAAAACTACTGAACCAGGAAGTCCCACAGCAGCGTGCGCTCCACCAGCCAGAAATTACGTCACCACGGTCTGCATCTGACACGTTTCGCCCCTTCCACTGGGTATCTTCAGAGGTCCTATCACAATACAATGCTTGAATTCACTGAGCTCCTGAGAGTGACCCATTATTTCACAAATGTTTGTAGAACTAGTCTGTATGCCTAAGTGCTTGATTTTATACACCTGTGGTCATGGAGGTGAACAGAACACCTGAATCCAATGATTTGGAGGGGTTTCCCAATACTGTTGGCAATATAGTGTGTGTATATATATATATATATATATATATATATATATATATATATATATATACTGTATGTATGTCTGTCTATCTGACATATCATACTATATATACATATACAAAATCGATACCTGGAGAGCTGGACAATAGTGCATTAAACAATATAAACCCTGTATTTGTTAAGTGATTCATCAAGCATTGGTTTAAGCATGTCAACATATTCAACAGTTCTTTATAGAGATTCATCTGGTATAACATATTTCAGATTTATTCAGCTAACATTTAGATCTTGGTTTTATAAGAAAATTATTACTGATATGAACACTATGAACATTAAAAAATTAATTTTAACTCAATATTATTTATTTATTTATTACAGGTACTTATATAGTGCTGTCAATTTACGCGGTGCTTTACTTATATATATTGTACATTCACATCAGTCCCTAACCCTCAAGGGGTGAACAGTCTAAAGTCCCTAACTCACATTCATACATACACATACTAGGGCCAATTTTAGACAGGAGCCAATTAACCTACCAGCTAAGTGCTAACCATTAACCACTGTGGTGCTAGGAAATAATAAAATTACCCCATAGATTTGTAGGTGGTTAACATTAAAAAAGCAACAAAATAACAATTGCTTAAAAAAATGGAGTGTATGCAGATACTTACATGCACGAAAAATATTGAATTACACAATTTCATTTCAATAGAAATAGCCGTCACAATCTGGGAACATTTTATTTGAGAATGAAAAGAAATAATACAAAAAACTTACCCTCTGTTCCAAGCTTCCTTCAAACCCATCCATTCTTTCAACCCCTCTTCTGGGTCCGTACTTCTGGCCAACTGTGCTCCCTTCCCCAAAATATAATTCCCTTGTGTATACTCCCAACTCTTCAGGATTCCCAAGGTCATTCCTAGTCTACAGGATGCCAGAGATGGGTCCTGGGTGGAGATATATTTCCCCACTATTTGGTTGTGGTCCCTTTAATGGAAAGCTTAAGGGACATTGTTAGTACTTACGGGGTTCTCACCCATGCAAGGTGAAGGGTTCCAGGGTAGTCTGCTCTGAGAGGAGAGGACTGATTGTCAGTTATCTCTGGATTGGTAAATCCTCATTAGGGAGCTCAAATTTGAGGTTTGGAGAGACTTTGGGTGAGGAAGAACTTTCAAACCCAGATTACAAGGACTTTGGTCATGAAGGAGTTTACCTGCCTGCAAGAAAAGCTTGAAAGGATGCAGAAAGGAAGCAGCACCTGCGAGTGAGATGGAGTCAGGGGCGGACTGACCATTTGGAAACTCGGGCAATGCCCAAGGGCCCGGGGTCAGTAGGGGGCCCCATGAGATTCCCCTGGTACCTTTTTCATAGGCTTTTTGGAGTTTTGGCAAGGACATAGGGGCCCCATGATCCCCTTTTGCCTGGGGGAAGTTGTCAGTCCGCCCCTGGGTGGAGTGTAAGGCAGATCACAGATGTGGAAAAATGTGTGCTGTCTGGCTATTGAGGCAGGGTTTGCCAAGCTCATGCGGTCTTCCAGCACCCTGAAACAGGCAGGAACCCTGAAACTTTAGTGTGGGACAGTGGTGAGCCGCTTATTTTCATCACTCCAAAATGATGGACTGTGTTTGTTTGTTTTGCTGAAGAAAGCTATTTTCATTTGTATTCCCTTGCTGTTGACAAAGCTGTTTTCCGTTTGCCTGAATTTGAAAAATAAAGGACTGTGTGCCTTACCAATATGGCTGGCTGGTCATCCCGGGCTTCCACATATGACACCAGGTACAGGCTCTATCAACTCAATCAAAATACTCCTATTGATGACTGTGGTTTTTTTTTTATAAAGCAGTTATTTGCTGACAACAAATGTTGGTAAGTTCTTAAAGTAAACTTATCAATTTAAATTAAAGGAGTTCTAAAGTCACAACAAATGCTTTTATTTTGTAATATCAGCATTATAACAGTACAAACTTGGGAAAATATCCCTTCATTCTGTATGTGCTGCCTGTCTGCTGGCCAACTCTTTCTACAATTTACTGGATTCAGTGCATGCTTTGCAACTTCTCCTCTGCGATGTACTTTCAGTTTCTAAAGACATCATATTCCATTGTTCCTGCCTGATTCCTGTACTGCTGGTTCAGGCTAGCAGCTTTACAGACTCATTAATTGAGTTGACTCTTTGTAAGACAATTTTTATTTTGGAAATTGGAAGTGCTGCTGCCTTTTGTCACTTGGGTGTACTTTGTAAAGAGGATTACTGACCTGAGTCTGACCATCTCTTGTTGTATGCTTGCAGTCTCTGACCATCTCCTGTAGAATCTCTCCAGTATTTCACCATCTCGTGTAGTATGCCTGCAGTCTCTGTCTCCTGTACTTTGTCTGCAGTCTCTGACCATCTCCTGTACTATGTCTGCAGTCTCTGACCATCTCCTGTAGAATCTCTCCAGTATTTCACCATCTCGTGTAGTATGCCTGCAGTCTCTGACCATCTCCTTTACTATTTCTGCAGTCTCTGTCTCCTGTACTATGTCTGCAGTCTCTGACCATCTCCTGTACTATGTCTGCAGTCTCTGACCATCTCCTTTACTATGTCTGCAGTCTCTGACCATCTCCTTTACTATTTCTGCAGTCTCTGTCTCCTGTACTATGTCTGCAGTCTCTGACCATCTCCTGTACTATGTCTGCAGTCTCTGACCATCTCCTTTACTATGTCTGCAATCTCTGACCATCTCCTGTAGAATCTCTCCAGTATCTCACCATCTCCTGTAGTATGCCTGCACTCTCTGTCTCCTGTACTATGTCTGCAGTCTCTGACCATCTCCTGTACTATGTCTGCAATCTCTGACCATCTCCTGTACTATGTCTACAGTCTCTGATCATCTCCTGTAGAATCTTTCCAGCATCTCACCATCTCCTGTAGAATCTCTCCAGTATCTCACCATCTCCTGTAGTATGCCTGCAGTCTCTGACTGTCACCTGTACTATGTCTGCATGCAGTCTCTGATCATCTCCTGTACTATGTCTGCAGTCTCTGATCATCTCCTGTAGAATATTTGCAGTATCTCACCATCTGCAGTCTTTGACTGTCTCCTGCAGTATGTCTGCAGTCTCTGGTCATCTCCTGTAGTATGCCTGCAGTCTCTGACTGTCACCTGTACTATGCAGTCTCTGATCATCTCCTGTACTATGTCTGCAGTCTCTGATCATCTCCTGTAGAATATCTGCAGTATCTCACCATCTGCAGTCTCTGACTGTCGCCTGTAGTGTGTCTGCAGTCTCTGGTCATCTCCTGTACTATGTCTGCAGTCTCTGGTCATCTCCTGTAGTATGTTTGCAGTCTCTGACTGTCTCCTGTACTATGTCTGCAGACTCTGACCATCTCCAGTACTATGTATGCTGTCTCTGGCCATCTCCTGTACTATATCCGCAGTCTCTGGTCATCCCCTGTACTATGTCTGCAGTCTCTGATCATCTCCTGTACTGTGTCTGCAGTCTCTGATCATCTCCTGTACTGTGTCTGCAGTCTCTGATCATCTCCTGTAGAATATCTGCAGTATCTCACCATCTGCAGTCTCTGACTGTCTCCTGTACTATGTCTGCAGTCTCTGATCATCTCCTGTACTATGTCTGCAGTCTCTGACCATCTCCTGTACTATGTCTGCAGTCTCTGGTCATCTCCTGTAGAATCTCTCCAGTATCTCACCATCTCCTGTAGTATGCCTGCAGTCTCTGACTGTCACCTGTACTATGTCTGCAGTCTCTGATCATCTCCTGTACTATGTCTGCAGTCTCTGATCATCTCCTGTAGAATATCTGCAGTATCTCACCATCTGCCGTCTCTGACTGTCGCCTGTAGTATGTCTGCAGTCTCTGGTCATCTCCTGTAGTATGTTTGAAGTCTCTGACTGTCTCCTGTACTATGTCTGCAGACTCTGACCATCTCCAGTACTATGTCTGCAGTCTCTGGCCATCTCCTGTACTGTGTCCGCAGTCTCTGGTCATCCCCTGTACTATGTCTGCAGTCTCTGATCATCTCCTGTACTGTGTCTGCAGTCTCTGATCATCTCCTGTAGAATATCTGCAGTATCTCACCATCTGCATTCTTTATTTATTTCCTTTTGTGAATTGACTTTAACTCTTGTTTTATGTGGTATTTACAAGGAGTTTTTGCTTTATGCACCACATAAAGCAATAGTGAATTGACATTTTCAGGATCACATGTGGTATTTGCGAAAACACCTAAATACCACATGTGATCTGCTTTTTTGAATGGAGCCCTTTGTCCTGGTGACCATTGTCACTGGCACTGAAACTGAAAATTCCTAAATTTTGAGTTGCTACCAGAACGAGAATAGAGGAAATTTGTCAACATGGGTGCTTGTCCCTGTGGCAACATGAATTTACCTCACTTAGTCTACAGGAATACAAGTTAATGAAACTCTCTCAAATGGGACACAGATAGCAAAACTAAACCTGACAAGGATTTTAACCCTTCCTCACACTATTTAAAATAAAAAATAGTTTCATCTTCTGGGCTTAGGTTGTTGATCGGTATTGGCGTTCCTGGATCCCTGTTGTTGGTTTTGGGTTCTTCTCCTTCCTTTACTCTTATTGTCTTTTTGTTTTTGACTGATTTTTGTGAGGGGGTTGATATCTGCCTTTGCTTTGCTTTACTGTTGACATTACAACACTGTATCTTTATATTTTCCGTACCATTGATGGCCCCTGCTTGCGCGTGCTTTTTACACTGCTGCCTATGGCGTTGCTTCCCTTTGTATTTTATGTGCCATTGATAGTCCCTGCGTGGGTGTACCTTTTGCTTACGTCTCTCTTTGTTTAAAATGTTTAAAATTAATAAAAACCATTAAAATACAAAAATAGTTTAATCTTTACATTTATTATAAACAGAGTCTAGATTCACTTTAGAGAATGTATGCACTTTTAAAGCAGACCTTCACCCACAAAAAACATTTCCTCTCATCTGCCTCCTCCGTCTTACACAATTGCAGACTTATTTTCTTCAAAGCGGAACTAAACTGTTTCTGAGCACCACAAACTGAAAATACCATTTAATAAATTTTTAGTTTTCAGAACAAACTCCCCTATTAGCCATTCCTCCATGCTTTATTTTGTTAAGAAATCAATTTGAAAGACACCACCCTAGCATTTCTAGCCACAGCTATCTTGAATGGGAGCAGATGATTTATGTAGAGTTTACTTCCTGGAATCCATCTGCCCTTAGCTCAGACATGTAGGCAGGAGGATGTGCTCAGCTGAGAAGGCAGATTAAAGGGAAAAAATGCCTATGAAAGTTTCAGGGATGCATGACATAATTTTGGCTTAGGCCAGAAAGTAGGTAGCAAGAACAAAAAGTAAAAAATTGAGAGTTTAATTCCGCTTTAATGACTCATTCACATGTGAGTATCTTTCTGTATACCAGTGTGTATAGCCATGGCCCCGGTATAATCACTTCAACCAGAGGACATACGGGTACCTCCTTTTCGGGAAAGGGGTTAAAACATATATAATGTTTGGGCGTTCTAAGAAGTTTTCTAGCAAAAAAAATGCTGATTTTTACATGTAGGAGAGTAATGTCAGAATTGGCTCAGAATGGAACTGGTTAAAGCAGGAACATTCAAACACAGGGAAAAGTGATCTGGGAAGCATATTGTTTATACCTCCCACATTACTTCTCCTGAGTTTAGAAAAGTTAAACACAGGAGTGCCAGTGTGAATGAGACGTAAGCACTGATAAACTGCAGTATATTCATTTTTTGGCCTTGGGTTAAGATAAACTTTACTTTTTTGCAGAAAAATGTACTTTTCTTCCTAACTGGCTTGCAGGTTACAACACAGTATGCAATATATACACTGCATTGCTATGTATATATGTTCTGTTACAATATGTGGTTGCCTGGAGAAAGAGGAAGCTAAAGACTAGGGTTTGTTGTGTGGTATAGTTTGTGGGTGCTGCCTGACAAAGACGTATATGCCAAGCTTCTACTAACAAAACAAACAACCTCCTGTGATCAAGGTGGATTTTCCGGCAATGGAAAACCTTGTGTCTTTGTCAGTATGACTTTTCATCCCCCTGAGGAGTGGGGAAGCCCAAAAAGAGCACTGGATAATCAAAAGCAGAGGGTGCACCAGCCTTGAACATTTCCTAAAATCTCTTTATTGAAGAAATAAACAGTTGTGTACTCACAAACAGCATGTGATATCAACCGTAGGCAGTGTCCAGCACAACTCGGGCCACAACTGTTTAATTCTTCAATAAAGAGTTTTTAAGGTAACGTGCAAGGCTGGAGCACCTTCTACTTTTGTTTTTGGTTTTCCAAAGCTTCCACTCCTAGAATTTAGGCACAGCCCAACCAGCATACCTGAGATTTTGGAGAATGGAGTATTTAAAGCGGAGCTCCACCTAAAAGGGGAAGTTCCACTTTAAGAACTAGTCCCCCACTCCCTGTGAGGAAATGGCGCCTTTGGGGAGCAGGTACCCAATTTTGACCTGCTCCCACTTCCAGTCTGACCTCACCTAGACGATCAGAGACAGAAGTTGTCCTACCCTCAACACCCACCCCCCTGCATTCTTCTGTGAAATGTGACAGGTCCCAGAAGACAACAGGACCATTCACAAGGCGCGGCCACAGCGGGATGCCCACAAATAAGATGCTGGCACCGGTGAGAGAGGACAGCCGGTGAACCCAGCTGGTGTGAATACACCGCTGGTTCGTAGGACAGGTGAGTGGCAGCTTTTTTAAAAGTCAGCAGCTACAGTTTTTGTAGCTGCTGACTTATTTTTTTCAGAGTTGACTGGAGCTCCACTTTAAACTTGTAGAAATTAAATGATCACAGAAATAAGATTGTGTAGAGCAATGGCACTACATATGTTGTAGATTGTACACTTATCAGCAAGGCACTCTTTCAATAGTGATATAACATGAGCTTACAGACTGCACAAAGCCTGAGAAGCACTTCCCTTGGAGGAGGTATAAGATTACTAGGTCACCATGCGATCCTCAAAGTCCTTGCAGCTATTTGGCTGCAGGTGGGAGACTGTTCAAGGAAGCTGGCAGAAGAGACACCCCGTAAGGTGAGACTTTACTTTTCCCTCCACACAGGCACTTCTCCCTATTTTTGCTCTTACTCTCTCCCTATCCAGCAGAGCTTTGTCCCTATTCCCGCTATATTGTGAAGCTGGCCATCCAAATCTCACAGGATTTTGGTGTCCAATAAGTTATGCTGTCCTCTGGAGCCCATGACAGAGGACAAATTGGTCCTCAATGGTCCCCTGCCAGCCTGAAGAAAGGGCAGAGTGCCATCTTTAGGTCAGCGGATATACTGCAACCTAACACCTACCTACAAGCCGCCATCTAAGCATTGTACCAGGATATCTCTAGTAGCTTGGCTACATGGCCTGGAGCAAAGCATATATTCTTAGAGTATATCTCTGCAAGGGGAACAGAGATAATGGAGCTGGCGTGGAAGTAAAATCAGAATGGAAAGTGATTCTAGCTCCTATTCTGCAGCTGCTTCTCTCACTTCTTCCAGAGCTGTAATATAGTTTTTAAAAATATGCCAATGCAGTTCTATAGTACTTTTTCTCTTCCTGGGGTCTTCAGCCTTGGGTACACAGAGGAGAACAGTTAGGTGGCATATCACAGAGAATTGTTGGTATTATAAAATTGCGCTAACAGTGGAAGAGGCTTAAAACTTGAGCTTATGTGCGGAGTTCAGAGGTCAGAGGTATAATGATTATGCGCAATAGAGACATGGAACCTATACGTGACAGCCATTTTTGTTTTTTTATGAGCAATGATCATCCTCCCCTCCTCCCTCCTGAAAACTGGAATGTGTAGCTGTAAAATTTAACAAACTTCAGTAGAACCTCTTATCTTAATTAAAACACAGACCTGTCCAGGGCTGTAAACAGCTAATTAGTCTTGGCAGGATGTCTGTTTCCATTAACCATGGAAAACAATTTCCTCTGCCCTATTGTAAAATAATAACTCAGTCAAGCCATCACACATGACCTGTAAGGCTATTAGGGCTCTAGGAATGCCTTAAAACATCTATTTCACATGTAACAAATCCACATACAATTCAAAAGGAACAGGGCACATTAATATTAGGTATATATTTGAATAAGGAATATCATACATAACAAATCAAGGTCATGCATGACATAGGAAAGGGGAAAAAGCAGTCTCTTCCCTTCTGGGTGACAAAGTTAGGCTGTGTTTGGTATCCCTGGGTTCAAAATATAATTCTGAATATTAATCTGCCAGTTGCTAGAATACCACCTGCATGTATTGGAAGTTGTTAAAATTAGTATGAAACTGTAGTTGGGACTTGATCATAAATTTGGTGACCTCCAATCACCCGTTCCCTAAACCAGATGATTAGTCAGTTGTTCTCGGGTGACACCCCTTTGATATCATAGAAAGGGACTGACCGTATCTAGTAAGGGAGCTCTCGTTAATATCAACCAAGGAACATCTTAACAGACATGAGAGCCAATGCAATGTTTTTGCTCGGACAATTGGACTCTGCTGAAACTAGGACTTTGCAAGTATTCTGCCTTCTTAATTCCGTTTTATTTCTCTGTTGCATTATTGTTCTCTTTATTTCTTTGTAACATCCCTTTCTGTAAATATTTTAAATGTAACTTTTTGACCTTTTTTAGTAATAAACCCTATTTTGAAAAGTGTTTAAACTGTCTCTAAAGCTTTAAATGCAAACTAAAGAATGCCTGTCTCTTGAAGAGTGTTACTGTATATAACAATCCTCCCTATATGCAAGCTAAAGAATCCCTGTCTCTTGAAGAGTGCTACTGTATATAATAATCCTCTGAATATGCTTGTTTGTTTTGACAGTGTGTTACAGACATTTGTTGTTCACATTTGTTCTTGTTAACATTGTGAACGGTTGATAAGCCCAAAGCTATCTGGTGGCAGTTTGAAGTTTGAAGGGTTAATTGCGTAATTAACCTAACCCAGTGACAATCCCTCTCAGAATGCTGGCACCTAGATTGTGGTGCCGCGAGCTGGAAAATCTTTGTGCAGGGTGCAGCTGAGAGTGGTATTGTTACTCAAGTGACAGCGTGGTGTGAGATTGGTGGGTCCTTTGTTTTGAGTTGGTGAGAAGGGCAGTGGTCGGGCACCACGTTTGTCAAAAGAGGTATATTATGTACAGAGTGGAGGGGCAGAAGTATGTAATGTGGCCATATGGTTCAAATTCAGGATTTATCTTGATATAGCAAGTTGATGACAGATGTTTAGCAAACTCAAGGGCTTCATGTATTCATCATTTAATTATTCTCCAGGACTTTTGATGTACATGCTTCCATCACCATAATAGATGAACTGGAAGAAACTTTTGATACCCTACAGATAAAAGATACAGATTGAGAATACGGAAGATTTACATATACCTGGATTTCTTATATGGAATTTCCATAATGAATACAGAAGTAGTATTTACCTAATTCATCTGGCTCATTTGTCACTTGTGCAGCTAAGTGGAAAACGCAGAACGTTTTTTGTTTTTACTTTTTTTATTTTATTTTCATGACTGACACTGTGTTCACCATGATATAATGTCTAACATTTCATGATCCATGTGATCTTAATAAATTCTATTGCATCCACTAATTTAGTGATCATTACTCCGCATAGGATTCGTAATATACCGCTTTGTGGCAGGTCTGCTCTTGTCAGCTGCTAATATCTATTTATATGCTTTCTTGGTTTGAGAATCCACACCCCAATAGTGGTGAGTCGGGGAAATACTCGTGAAGGGGTGATTACACCCAATTTCTATGGCATTTTTCTTTTGTGCATAATCTACTGTACTGTGTCCGCAGTCTCTGGTCATCTCCTGTACTATGTCCGTAGTCTCTGGTCATCCCCTGTAGTATGTCAGCAGTCTCTGGTCATCTCCTGTAGTATGTCCGCAGTCTCTGGTCATCTCCTGTACTATGTCTGCAGTCTATGGTCATCTCCTGTAGTAAGTCTGCAGTCTCTGGTCATCTCCTGTACTATGTCCGCAGTCTCTGGTCATCTCCTGTACTATGTCTGCAGTCTCTGGTCATCCCCTGTAGTATGTCAGCAGTCTCTGGTCATCTCCTGTAGTATGTCTGCAGTCTCTGGTCATCTCCTGTACTATGTCTGCAGTCTATGGTCATCTCCTGTAGTAAGTCTGCAGTCTCTGGTCATCTCCTGTACTATGTCCGCAGTCTCTGGTCATCTCCTGTACTGTGTCCGCAGTCTCTGGTCATCTCCTGTACTGTGTCTGCAGTCTCTGGTCATCTCCTGTACTATGTCTGCAGTCTCTGGTCATCCCCTGTAGTATGTCAGCAGTCTCTGGTCATCTCCTGTACTGTGTCCGCAGTCTCTGGTCATCTCCTGTACTATGTCCGCAGTCTCTGGTCATCTCCTGTAGTAAGTCTGCAGTCTCAGGTCATCTCCTGTAGTAAGTCAGTAGTCTCTGGTCATCTCCTGTACTGTGTCCGCAGTCTCTGGTCATCTCCTGTACTGTGTCTCCAGTCTCTGGTCATCTCCTGTACTGTGTCCGCAGTCTCTGGTCTTCTCCTGTACTGTGTCCGCAGTCTCTGGTCATCTCCTGTACTGTGTCCGCAGTCTCTGGTCATCTCCTGTACTATGTCCGCAGTCTCTGGTCATCTCCTGTAGTAAGTCTGCAGTCTCAGGTCATCTCCTGTAGTAAGTCAGTAGTCTCTGGTCATCTCCTGTACTGTGTCCGCAGTCTCTGGTCATCTCCTGTACTGTGTCTCCAGTCTCTGGTCATCTCCTGTACTGTGTCCGCAGTCTCTGGTCATCTCCTGTACTGTGTCCGCAGTCTCTGGTCATCTTCTGTAGTATGTCTGCAGTGTCTGATAATTTCCTGTACTATGTCTATAGTTGGTTCAGAATTTTTTTCTTGTTTTCCTCCTCTAAAATCTAGCTTCGTATGGTCAGGTGCGTCTTACATAGTGAAAAATACGATATATATGTTACAGTTTACATTTGCATTGGTATGTTTTTAGCAAGACCTCCTGACATAAGGGTTTCTTTTTTGTTAATTTTTTTTTTATTCTGTGAAATGGTGAAGAACCTCAACACGGAATATGAAATTACTCAGAAAACTTTGTGTCACACTTATTTGAGAAATGTAATGAGTAAAAACATATATTATATGTTTTGGATTTTAATTGCTGTTTTAAACAACACAAATGATTGGAAAAGAACGGCTGATAAGTGTTGCAATATACTGTATCACCAAGAACATATACATATATAATCCCTTCAATCTTCCACAAACCATGTCATTACATAGGGGTCTTCTAAAGGTTTTTGCACTATTATAAATATATACACTCACCTGTTCAATTGTTTGGCAACACAAATTGCTAATCAGTCAATCACATGGCAGCAACCCAATGCATTTAGGCACCTAGATGGTGAAGACGATTTGCTAAAGTTCAAACTGAGCATCAGAATAAGGAAGAAAGGGGATTTGAGTGACTTTGAACGTGGCATGGTTGTTGGTACCAGATGGGCTGGTCTGAGTATTTCAAAAACTGCTGATCTACTGGGATTTTTACGCATAACCATCTCTAGGGTTTACAGAGAATGGTCTGAAAAAGAGAAAATATCCAGTGAGCAGAAGTTGTGTGGATGAAAATGCCTTGTTGATGTCAGAGGTCAAAGGAGAATGGGCAGACTGGCTCGGGATGATAGAAAGGCAACAGTAACTCATGTCAATATGGGCCAAAATCTGAGGAATATTTCCAACACCTTGTTGAATCCATGCCATGAAAAATGAAGGCAGTTCTGAAAGCAAAAGGGGGTCTAACTGGGTGCTAGCAAGGTGTACCTAATAAAGTGTCCAGTGAGTGTATGTATGTTAAAAAAATTGTGGAAACTTTTTGAAGAACCCTCGCACAATCTTCAATATTCATTAGGTATAGTCATTGTGGATGTAAGGTTGATCTTGACAAGTTTCGAAAATTTGCGTTACAGAGTACAGAGCATTGTGGTGTCCCGTGCGTTACAAAGTACAGAGCATTGTGGTGTCCCGTGCGTTACAGAGTACAGAGCATTGTGGTTTCCCGTGCGTTACAAAGTACAGTGCATTGTGGTGTCTTATGCGTTACAGAGTACAGAGCATTGTGGTGTCCCGTGCGTTACAGAGTACAGAGCATTGTGGTTTCCCGTGCGTTACAGAGTACAGAGCATTGTGGTTTCCCGTGCGTTACAGAGTACAGAGCATTGTGGTGTCCCGTGCATTACAGAGTACAGAGCATTGCGGTGTCACGTGCATTACAGAGTACAGAGCATTGTGGTGTCCCGTGCATTACAGAGTACAGAGCATTGTGGTGTCACGTGCGTTACAGAGTACAGAGCATTGTGGTTTCCTGTGCGTTACAGAGTACAGAGCATTGTGGTGTCTTATGCGTTATAGAGTACAGTGCATTACAGAGTACAGTGCATTGTGGTGTCCCGTGCATTAGAGTGTAGAGTGAATTTTAAATATTGTATTGTTCTTTCCAGTTTTTTTGCACTACAAATAAGATATGTGCAGCGTGCATAGGAATTTGTTTATATTTTTTTCAAATTATAGCCCCCTGTTTAAAACGTTTGAGCACCCCTGATCTTGGGAGTGGAATTAAGTTCCTGTTCACATACACTTACATATGCAAGGTGAATATACCCGCTATACCCAGCCTATAGATAAAAAGAGTTCAGTCATTGTCTCAACCTGTGAGAGAGGAGCCGATAGCCCTAGAAGGGTCAGTGGAACCAACAAAGACCCCAAGATTAACACCTACTATCAATATATAGTATATGCTATTACAGATGTTCAGACACACATGTACACTGAAATAAGGACTGCTCACAAAGCTGCGAGCTTCATGTGCAGCCATCACTACACTTCCTGTACACTCGGAAAATGTCCTCTTCCTATATAAGTCGGATAAGAATTCAGTGTATTATATTCTCATCCTGTGTTGTAGGAATGTACATCTGTGACAGTGGCAGCATTGTCCTTCAGTATGACTGCATGAATATGAATCACCCTATACATATATAATACAGAGTGTGTAAGTGAATATAGACCCCCAATACAGCACTTGATACTAATAACAACTAACTAATATAGAAAATCATGTGTAACAAACGGAACACAGAATGCAACAAAGTTGCTGATAAAGAAACAGAATATCACCACTTAAAAACAAAGATTAGTCCATAACATCTTCTTAAACAAGCATCAAAGTATCTTTCAACCACACATGAGCTGTTATCCATCTGGTAATGTGCAAAAGACCTCCACCATATATTGGAAAGAAGGGTAAATCTTCTCCTGAGTGTCCCAAGAGTACACTTAGTTCTGCACTTCTGTGACCCAGGAGTCACCGAGTCACCGACAGCCTGAGCCGACTGCTCCCACTGCCGCCACAGCCCTGCACTTGAGTGAGCATTGGTGGGGCAGAGCACAGAGCAGTGACTGAGAGGCACCACTCTATGCTCAGAGCGGACCTGAGAACT
The DNA here is from genome assembly GCF_062004578.1 of Staurois parvus. Classification (NCBI taxonomy): domain Eukaryota; kingdom Metazoa; phylum Chordata; class Amphibia; order Anura; family Ranidae; genus Staurois; species Staurois parvus. The sequence continues at coordinate 160,926 of NW_028318564.1, read as the reverse complement.
GAGTGATCAGTGGTCTTTGATCACTCAGTTCTCAGAGCAGAGCCAGCAGAGGACAGAAGCAGCATCAAATTGATATTGCATCCATTTAGGTAAGTAGGAAAGTGTGTTATTTTTGATTACCACATTTCCCTTTTAAATAAAAGTGTTTATTTAAGGGTAACTCCACTTTTGTGGAAAAAAATAGCAAATAAAAAATAAAATGGTAAAATAGTGCAAACAATTGCTAATCAAGCAATTGAATGTTATTAAAAACTACCTTTCCTTTTCAATCTGCAGAGCTGTAATGTTCTGTAAAATGCAATGCAATATGACAACCTGGAGGCATTTTGTACACAAATGGTGTACAGCACTCCCCCTGAAAATGTAATTTCCTGCTTGTGTGATTGGGTCACTGATTTTCCCAGATGTCTGCACTAAGATACAAGTTAAGTTTTTGAAATCCCCTGCAACAAAAATGTTATTTTGGTGAGATACTGCTAAAGGGAAATCACATCTAAATGGATGCAGACCATGCCAATTTCTTCATTAGAACCCTGCAGGTGCAACAGCTGATTGATAATTATATAACCACTCCCATATAGAATCATCCCGCACATGGACACATACAAACAAACAGCTATTTCTTCAGAATAACAAAAGGTAGGAATCTGCAACAAAGTTTGTTAAAATCCTTGCAATGTACATAGATCACCCAGAGAGTAATGTCTTTTTTCTCAAAAAAAATTGAATCATTCTTTAAAGTGGCTGTTATACATTCTTTGCATATAGGTAAAAATGTTTAGGTTAAATAATTGCCCCCCCCCAATACTTACCTGAGCCCACACTTGATCCAGCACAGTGCCTGTCTGCAGTGGCTCTCTCCTCTTCTCCATGCTGTCACAGGTTTTGCTAAGAGCAGCGTGAGCCATTGGTTCCTGCTCTCAAATAAATCCTGTGATGAGGGAGTGGGGTAGAGCTGCACTGTCAATAAACACAGACAGCAGGGCTCGGGATCAAGCAGCAGGTGTGCCACAATGTGAAATGGTTTCCTATGGTGGCACACCAAGAATAGGAGGAGCCAGGAGTGACAGCAGGGGACCCAAGAAGAGGAGGTTCAGGACCGCTCTGTGCAACTCCAATGCACAGAGCAGGTAAGTGTAAACCTGTTTGTTATTTAAAAAAAAAAATTTTAGACTTTACAATCACTTTAAAAATACATACACTTACTGGAATCCAGATAATAAAAGCCTTAGTAAAAACGCCATTATCACTGGTATCAAAGAAATATGTAATACTAGACTTATAAACACAGATCAGCAAGGCACTCCAGATTGCAGTCCTGCTGGCTACACCTGGGCTATCCACATACTATCTGGTACCGTCATTCCACATCATAAAGCATTTCATCCTAAAGCTACTTTGTCAATGGAATGGTTTCACAGCAGTATGTCCATATATACATGAGAAACTCGAAAAATTTGAATATCGTGCAAAAGTTCATTTATGTCAGTAATGCAAGTTAAAAGGTGAAACTAATATATGAGATAGACTCATTACATGCAAAGCAAGATAGTTCAAGCCGTGATTTGTCATAATTGTGATGATTATGGCTTACAGCTCATGAAAACCCCAAATCCACAATCTCAGAAAATTAGAATATTACATGCAATCAATAAAACAAGGATTGTACATAGAACAATATCGGACCTCTGAAAAGTATAAGCATGCATATGTACTCAGTACTTGGTTTGGGTCCCTTTTGCAGTAATTACTGCCTCAATGCGGCGTGGCATGGAAGCTATCAGCCTGTGGCACTGCTGAGGTGTTATGGAAGACCAGGATGCTTTAATAGTGGCCTTCATCTCTTCTGCATTGTTCGGTCTCATGTCCCTCATCTTTTTCTTGGCAATGCCCCATAGTTTCTCTATGGGGTTCAGGTCAGGCGAGTTTGCTGGCCAATCAAGCACTGTAATCCCACGGTCATTGAACCAGGTTTTGGTGCTTTTGGCAGTGTGGACAGGTGCCAAGTCCTGCTGGAAAATGAAGTCAGCATCCCCATAAAGCTCATCTGCGGAAGGAAGCATGAAGTGTTCCAAAATCTCCTGGTAGACGGCTGCGTTGACCCTGGACTTAATGAAGCACAGTGGACCAACACCAGCAGATGACATGGCTCCCCAAATCAACACAGACTGTGGAAACTTCACACTGGACTTCAAGCATCTTGCAGTGTGTGCCTCTCCATTCTTCCTCCATACTCTGGGTCCTTGGTTTCCAAATGAGATGCAAAAGTTGCTCTCATCAGAAAAGAGGACTTTGGACCACTGAGCAACAGACCAGGTCTGTTTTTCTTTAGCCCAGGTAAGACGCTTCTGATGTTGTTTGTTGTTCAGGAGCGGCTTGACAAGAGGAATACAACATTTGAAATCCATGTCCAGGATACATCTGTGTGTGGTGGCTCTTGATGCACTGACTCCAGCCTCAGTCCGCTCCTTGTGAAAGTACCCAACAACTTTTGAATGGCCTTTTCCTGACAATCCTCTCCAGGCTGTGGTCATCCCTACTGCTTGTGCACCTTTTTCTTCCACACTTTTCCCTTCCACATAACTATTAATGTGCTTTGATACAACACTTTGGGAACATCCAACTTCTTTTTGCAATTACCTTTTGAGGCTTTTCCTCCTTATGGAGGGTGTCAATGATGGTTTTCTGCACAACTGTCAGGTCAGCAGTCTTTCCCATGATTGTGATTCCTACTGAACCAGACTGAGAGACCATTTAAAGGCTCAGGAACCCTTTGCAGGTGTTAGGATTATTTAGCTGATTAGAGTGGGACACTTTGAGCATAGAATATTGCACCTTTTCACAATATTATAATTTTCTGAGATTTGGGGTTTTCATGAGCTGTAAGCCATAATCATCACAATTATGACAAATCACGGCTTGAACTATCTTGCTTTGCATGTAATGAGTCTATCTCATATATTAGTTTCACCTTTTAACTTGCATTACTGACATAAATGAACTTTTGCACGATATTCTAATTTTTCGAGTTTCACCTGTATATATATATATATATCTCCATATTAAATTGCAAAAGTATCTGAATGGCTAAACATCTACTCTAGTGCTCTAATTCAAAAATAATAAAAGTGCAAATCCAGGGACCAGGGCTAATACAGATGATAAATGCACTATGTTATCAGTAACAAATATAATAGTAATGAAAGCAATAAACTCACATCTGCACATAATCTTTTAATAAATTCTGCACCAAACAAGGTAAGTTTGACCTTCCTTCCATATTCATATATTCATAAAATATAAACAATAAAAATAAAAGATTAAAAAACTAAAACTATAAATAATAATAATAAAAAAAATAAATAAATAAACATATATATATATACCTATAAACATTTATAAAGAATTATGGAAAATATTCGGTGTCGTAAACACAACATAAAATGGTATACTGTATACCAAACACCTAAAAATGTGCAACCCAGATTATGCAATTATTTTATGATAAAATGTACTAAAAAATGGTGCTACTCTGTGTGCATTTTATGCAATGCCATCCATTGATCCTTTGAAGGGGAAGAGACTACTTGTCACAAGTTTGCAACGAGAAGCCTAGCAATGATTTTATCAGGGAATGGTCATCTCATTTAGTGCTGTTAGCCTGTCTTGAGAGAGCGAGGCTAATCAAGAGGGTGAGCGCATTTCCAATTTGAGGTAGAGGTCTTTGAACATTTAGCTCCTGGACGCACTAGCCCTGGGTTTTTGTACAGCTCCTAAAAGCCCCTGCCAATAAAAGTTTCTAAAAGTCTATGTGTGCATGGACACATAGGATAACGTGGAGGGGCATGTGGAAGATGTAAAAAAAAATGCCTGACACCTCTATAAGTGGCTGTAAAAATGCCCTGTGTGCATAAGCTCTTAGACTTCTTGCACACTGGATGCTATTGATGCTTTTTTTTCTCCTACTTTCTGCTGTTTAGCAGCAGCAAAAACATGGTAAGAAAGCCATGCTTTGCATGCTTGGTCACTTGCATTACGCACATTTCCGTGTCTGACGTTAATACATTTTATTGGCCAGGATTCTGGCAATTAGAATGCATCAACACGGGAAGGTATAGAGTACAGTGGTACAGTACGGGAAGGTACCAAAGCTCAAATGCCTGTAATAAAATTTAGAAGAAAGACACTTTGTTGCTTGTTTAACCGCTTCCCGACCGCCCTATAGCAGAACTACTGCTAAAGGGCGGCAAGGCTGCGCAAACTCACATATAAATACGTGATTTTGTATTTCCATTGGCAGCTACAGCTGTCAATCACCAGCTCCCGGCTAGGGATTCCACGCCGACACCAGCAGATCACTGAGGAACACTGACAAGGGAGAGATCTGTATGTAAAAAATACAGATCTCTTCCCTGTCAGCACCAGCATGCTGCTTTGTATTGCTCTGTACAGCAGAGCAATACAAAGCAGCGTGCTTACATAGTAAAACACAGCACACAGTAAAACACACACAGCACACAGGTAACCCTTTGATCGCCCCAGATGTTAACCCCTTCCTGCCCAGTGTAATTAGTACAGTGCTTTTTATTAGCACTGATCACTGTATTAGTGACACTGGGGATGTCAGTGGCAGTTAGTCAGAATGCCCGCCGCAGTCTCACAGCACCACTCTAAGTCGCTGATTGCTGCCATTACTAGTATAAAAAATAAATAAATAAAATTCCATGTATATACACCGCCATTTGTAGACACTACAACCAATTAATTTACACATATTGAAATTTTTTTTTAGCAAAGACATGTAGCAGAATACATTTTTTGACAAAATTTTTGACGAAATATGATTTTAAAATTTTTTTTTACTGGATATGTTTTATAGCAAAAAGTTAAAAATTGTTTTTTTTTTTTTCAAAATTGTCGGTCTTTTTTTTGTTTATAGCGCAAAATATAAAAAATGCACAGGCAATCAAATATCACAGAAAGAATGCTCAATTTGTTAGGAAAAAAAGGACATACATTTCTTTTGCGTGCAGTGTTGCATGACCACACAATTGTCAGTTAAAGTAAAGCAGCACCGTATCGCAAAAAAGGGCCTGGTCATGAAGGGGTGTAAATCCTCTGGAGGGCAAGTGGTTAAGAAAATTGTGTAGACTTATGTATGTTTTTGCGATGTGATATTATGTTTCTTTTTCAGCAATATTGAATTGTTGCAATGGAGTTGATTTACTAAAGACAAATATACTGTGCACTGCAATTAGAGTTGCTCCAGAGCTTAGTAAATGAAGTAAATCTTCACTTTGCAAAGAAGACCTAATCACATGCAAGGAAAATAAAAAACAGCATTTTTGCTTGCACATGATTGGATGATAGAAATCAGCAGAGCTTCCCTTCATTTCAGAGTTTCCCATCAGACCTAGGGCAACTCCACATGAAGTCCACTTGCACTGCTCAGACTATTTGCCTTTAGTAAATCAAGCCCAATGCGTCTTGTCTGTTACACAAATAATTTTCTTATTAGTATTGATCGCTATATTGGAAGCATACTGTATATTCACATTTACACTCTGGTATTATATCTCTTTATTTGAATGTGTTTTTTTTAAATAGAGCAGGCTAGGCAGGGGTATTTTATTTATAATTTTTTTCAAACATCAGCATGTTTTTTTCACTTTCTTAATTTAGGGAAAGCACAAAGTGGGATCTTTTATTTTGTTTACTTGCACCTTATACATATACACGTATAAGTGTCCCCATGTGCATATCCTCAGCCTGGGTCCCCAAATGCACACCCCTCAGTTCCCACACACCCCCATTCTGGCAGTGACTCACTCATTGCCCACAGATCTAGGAGTGGCCCTTGTTGAAGTTTTGGGAGGGGAGGCAGTAGAAGCTTCCATTGTTGGCCTGCAGCTCATTCAGCTGAACAGAGATCTGGGCAATCATTCTGCAGCCTGTGATGTATCCTGTTTAGCTGGGGTAGGCAGTCTCCCAGTGCCGAGCTGTGGAAGATCAGGACATGCCAGTCAGGCACAATACATCTTCCATCTGCCAGATGGGGCCTTCTAGTGCAGATGAATGCTCTCACTGAATTTTAGTCCTCTGTGCTCTTCCCTTTGTCTAAACCCTTGTGACAGTGTACAATTTTCAACCACCAAAAGAAGTGTGCTTGAACTATTTTCATCTTTGGAGTATCTAAAAATAGAAAATATGAGGATGGTAAACCAAGTCAAATTAAAATTTTTATTATGGTCTGTGTTGATGGACTTTTGTTTGCATCAGACAAATGTGTTCCCATTACAGATCTGTGGAAATACAAAACATACTTGAAGCAGGTCAGGAGGTGGTCAGCTGCATCTATCAATGAATTCTGAAAGATGTCAGGAGTATCTCAAACTAATGCCATCACCATAAGCCTAGAGCAGTGTTCCTCAACCTCTCTTCAGTCATGCCACCCTTTAATATTATGGACAGTCCCGAGGCACCTTTTAAAACCATGGACAGTCTTGAGGCACCCCATTCCGAAATGTGAAAAACTATTCTAATATTTTTATATAACGCAGCAACATCCACACACGTAGGACACCCAACATTAGAGGTGATTTATTCTTCCAAAGCAAATACACTTTTGCACACTGGTACTGACTATTATTCCAATAAATAATAAATTACGGTATCCAAATCAGGGGCGGACTGACCATTTGGAAACTTGGGCACTGCCCGAGGGCCCGGGGTCAGTAGGGGGCCCCATGAGATGCCCCTGGTACCTTTTTCATAGGCTTTTTTGCGTTTGGGCAAGGACACAGGGGCCCCATGATTCCCTATTGCCCGGGGGCCCCATGAGTTGCCAGTCCGCCCCTGATCCAAATCTATATTCACTACACCCTTAAGCATATACAGGTCTACCTTTCACCCTTGAAAGTAAATCAAACTGAAATTTACCTTAAAATGCTCAATTTTCTCAATATACTTAATGAAATGTGGAAGTACATACAGTCCCAACCCTACCAAAAATGTCAAATTATTCACCTGTGTCCATAAATTAAAGTTATTCAAAATTCCAATTCCAAAAAGAGGACATGATGTCAGATGTAAGAGGAGGAACCGGAAGTAGCGGAGCGGCCATTTTCAGGAGTGGAAAACCACATCAAACATTCCTGGAAGCTGCTCCGAGGTTTGGAGTCATGGGAATAAGGCGTTTTTTTTATGTGAAATCATGTAAGGGTATTAATAAAGTGTATGGCTATTTTATAAAAACAGTATTACACTATATCTTCTTCCATATATATACATCTGTGGAACATGGGTACTATGAGTACTATTACTGAGGCTGTGATGACATCTATGGGAATAATACTCAATCTGCTGAAGGCGTCTATGGAAATTAATGAATATATCCTATACTGGATTGCTAGTGTGTTTTAATATTGATTTGGAAAGGGTATTTATTCCTACACTATAGAAGTGCATACTGAATGTCACTGGGAATACTATATATTTTTTTTCGAAGTCACAGAGTGATTCACGATCACGGTTGTTACAGTGTTCACAATCACATATGTGGTCACGTTTATTTATATTTTTTATGTGAAGTGTATAGTGCACATTTGTGACAATTTATAAGGATTGATTTATTAATGGTAATGCACTATCAAAGTTTTTCTTATTTTGAGGTTTTCCTTTGGAGCCAATTGGAGGGCTCGACAACAAAAGATTTTGGAATTTGATCTTTAGTATTTCAATGTTTCTCTTCTCCCTTAGTTTTTCTCCATCATTGAGCTAATGTGACCCCAGCACTGATGGAAAGGGGCAGGGGAGGGTAAAACTAGGATGCTGTGCAGGCAGCTGACATCCTCCTTATCAACTGATGATGTCATTGGTTGTCAGGACGCCGGCGGCTAGAAGGTCATAATGGTGGACAATGAAAACCTGTGGCTGTGTGTAACTAAAAGGCAGGCTTGTTCCACCCGCTGGCTTGTATACAAGTTTTGAGCAATTTTTAGACTTTTTGCCAAGGCACCCCTGAAGAAACCTCCGGGCACCCTAGTTGAGAAAGGCTGGTCTAAAGCACTGAAAGTTGTGTGTTGAAAGTGTTGATAAAGGCTAAATTAAAAAAACAAATATCTTATACTTACCTGCTCTGTACAATGCTATTACACAGAGCAGCCCCAAACCTCCTTTTCTGGGGTCCCCCACCAGGGGGTTCCTCCTGTTCTCATGGCACCACCTTGGGAAGCCACTTCCTAACAGGGCGCACCTGCGGACTTGATCCCGAGTTGGGCTATGTGCATCTCTTGCCCCACTCCCTCCTCACAGGATTTGATTGACAGCAGCAGGAGCCAATGGCTTCTAAAAGCTACCTCTGTGAGCAGAGAGAGAGGAGAGAGCGCCTGCAAACAGACACAGCGCTGGACTGAGATAGGAATCATTATGTATACAGGGGGCTGAGTGTGCGCAATTTGAAAGCGGGACGTTACACCATCTTCTTTCATATTTTACAAAAAAATTGGGTTGTAACTTGCGCAAATACCATGTGACATAAAAAATTGCAACGATCACCATTTCATTCTCTAGGGTCTGTGCTAAAAAAAATATATATATAATGTTTGGGGATTAAAAGCAAAAAATACTGATTTAAACTTGTAAACAAAACGTGCCAGAAATGTTTCGAGTTTAAAAAAAAAACAAAAACATATATACTCCCCTCCATGCTGACGCCTTAGTGTGATGTCACTGTCCCATGAAACTAAGCGATGACATGGCCTGGATCAGTCAGTTCTCAGTTTACCCATTGATTGTCAGTCTTCGGTCTCAGCTCTGCCCCTCCAGCGTTCACTAGTATGCTGGGCTGGAGTAGGGGTGGGCACAGCGGGCTTTGGTTCTCAGCTGTGTGCTGAGTGGAGCCAGCTGTCAATCAGACAGCTGGGTGGATCCCTACAATATTGTCAGGATACTTCCAGAGCCTGGAGCTGCTCTACTCCATTAGCTGACAATAGCCTGCTATAAGCTGATTCTGGGTCGCACTGCTGTGACCCACCAAAGAAGTACAACCACAAAAACTTTGCCCATACTTCTCTTTTAACCCTTGAAGTGCAGAGACTGCTCCACTACAAGGGGAAATTTGTACTTTTCCTGGAGTTCAGCTTTAAACCTGGATCATCCAAAGAGGTGTGCACCCTGCTGAAGAGACAGACATACACATTCCAGCTGCAGCCCGCCCTCCCTCATATTCCCCAATGGTGTCACTGGGAAGTCCAGCACTGGGAAGTCAGGCAGCAGCACGACCAGCATTCCATGTTTACACACAGCCAATGGGAATCACATGACCCATCCCTGTCCATCCTCTCCATCCTGGACGCTGAATGACTTCCTCCGCTTCCTCTGATTGGCCATCTTGTCACCGGTCCCCGCCTCTACTGCGTTGTCCCATTGGCTGGCGCTCTGACGCTGCTGTCCGGTGACGCGCTGCCTGTCGGGATCCGTGGTGTCGGTGCTGGCGGAGGTTCCGGGCGGTGAGCTTGGCTCGGGGAGGCGGGATACCGGCAAGTTCGGGTGGGTGCTGTGTGACGGGAATGGGCTGTTCCTGCAGGAGGGTGAAGGGCTGATTGTTCTCTGTCCTAGGGAAGGGATAGAAGGGTGCTGCACCGCCCTCACCCCTCATCCTGCACGGTGGCCGAGTGCTGTGTGTGTGCAGGCCGGTGTCAGGGCTGCGAGAAGTGGCCCTGCTGTGTCCCTGTCACAGCAACCCATTGTCAGCATGGCAAGAGGAGAACTGTGTGCTGTGCCTGGCTCATCCCACTGCAGGGTGGAGAGGACCTTCCACAGCACCTTGCAGAACACTTCATTTATTGTGGAAGGAAATTCAGGAAAAGTGAATGTTTCCCAATGGTGTGCTGTGTGTGTGTGGGGTCATTGGCGTCAATTGAAATTATAGCAAACCTTGCAATGTCACCGCGCCGAACCTACCTCCCAACTATCGACCGCGCCAAACCTACCTCCCAACTATCGACCGCGCCAAACCTACCTCCCAACTATCGACCGTGCCGAGCCCACCTCCGCCTCTCGACCGCGCCGAGCCCACCTCCGCCTCTCGACCGCGCCGAGCCCACCTCTCGACCGCGCCGAGCCCACCTCTCGACCGCGCCGAGCCCACCTCTCGGCCGCGCCGAGCCCACCTCTCGGACGCGCCGAGCCCACCTCCACCTCCCGACCGCGCCGAACCTGTCTTGTGTGAACTACACCCATCCACTGATGGTACATCACACCCACTGGGTTCATCAGTATGCCACACCCCACTGGGTTTATTATATTGTGGGAACCTTATTGGTGTTTTTAGGTTACAGGACTCTCATTGGGTTTTTTGTGATACAGAACCCCTCATTTTGTTTTTTTTTGATTACAGGACCCCCATTGGGGTTTTTTACAGTGGTGGACACCACACCCACTGGCCTTTTTAGGTTATAGGATCCCCATTTTTTTACAATGATACACAACCTCTATTGTCTTTTATGTTCCAGGATTCCCACTGGGTTTTTTTTTTTATTATGATGCAGGACCCCCATTGGATTTTGTGGAGACCGGACCCCCCATTTTATTTTGGGTGTTTTGTTTTTTGTTTTTTTTTTTAGATTACAGGATTATGTTACATCACACTCCCTGGGTTTGTTATATTGCTGGACACCACCCTTACTGGACTTTTTAGGATGCCCATTTTTTTAAATAATGCATGACCTTTATTGTCTTTTACTTATGTTTCCGGACTACCACTGGGTTTCTTCATGAGGCAGGACACTCACTGGGGTTTCTTTTATGGTACAGGACCTTCCCCTCCATTCCCCCCCCCCCCCCTTTCCCAGTGGATTTTTTTTATGTTACAGGATCTCCATTGGGTTTTTCTTAATGCTACAGGACCCATTCGGGTTGATTACCTTACAGAACACCCATTGATTTTTTTTTTTTTTTTTTTTTAATGTAAGTAATTTTTTATTATTGTCACAATATACAGTAGCGGGTACATTGTATCATAGTATATACAATGATACCAATACATCCCATCATAAATATCTGAAGGCTGCAGTATGGTTCATAGTAGCAGTTCAAAACCTCAAGTTAAAATGGAACTTTACCTAAAAAGGAAAGTCCTGCTTCTTCTCTTCCTTAACTGTCCTCTCTCCTTTTTTGTAAACTTTTTTTGGAGGGGTTGGGGGAGGAAGCAGGTACTTAGTTTTGACAGGTACCTGCTCCCACTGCTGCTGGGATGACCAGGGCCGATGTTCAGCCCTCTCCATCTGTAACCTCCTGGTATGCATCACAGGTCACCGGAGGCTGCGGGACCTTTCACAGAATGCAGCGTGGCTTGCTCATGTGCAGTGGGGAGCTGGCTTTGAAGCCACAAGGAATCACAGCCAGTTTACCACAGTCAGTGTGGAAACATTGAGGACCTAAAGATTGGCGAAGAACTGGCCTGGTTGTAAACCGCACAAGTGTCCTTTTTATTAAAAGTCAGCTGCTACAGTATTTGTAGCTGCTGACTTTTAATTTTTTTTAATCCTGACTGAAGCTATTCTTATTTTGAGTGTGGTGTGTGTGTTTGTTTGTTTTTTTACCAAGCGTCTACAAGCTCTTTCTACAAAGCCTATCCAGTGCAAAGAGCTATCTTCCAGGTACTTGCAGCTGGTGGCCCCCTAATGACATGAGTGGCCATGCACAGCTTGGCAATGACCATCTAGCACATGCGCATGGTGATTGAATTTGTCCAGAATCTCCTGGGATGTGTACTGGTATATCACAAACATGATTTCCCAGCACAGCAGTCAACCTGCATAACAACTGAAATCAAGGGTTTTGTTTGCACATATTTGCAACTATATTTGTGAGTTCTATTGCGCACATCAAAGCTTCTGTCTTTACTGTGGTCCTAAGCCCTGATGCCCACTATTGCAGGCTGTGTGGCCCGAGTTTGCTCCGGCATGGCAGCCCATTCATTTGAATAAGCTGATGTGCCTGTGTTTCCCACAGAAAAAAGGGGCATGCACCTTTTTAAAATGTATCCGGCAGGATAATTGCATTTTCCTGTTGACCATACAATTTGCGTGCGGTTCCTGCTCTCGCAAACGCACTGGTGTCTGAGATGCATGAGAGTGCCATTCAGAATAAATGGCAGCCATGCAGCTCTTGTAAGAGTAGCGCAATTTGCCTGCAGTTGCGAGAACAGATGCCATTTTTGCACCCACATCCAGCATGCACAGTGTGTACCAGGGCTAACTCTATAATTTTCAGTCTCCCAAGTTGGAACACATGTAGCAGTGGATAGATGAAGGGCAGGTATGCCTGGAGGGAGCCCATCTTTCCATAAAGACACAAGGACACTCATGACACCCAGCAAATGTACAATGGCAGCTGAAGGCATCGAGTGCTTTGTGTCAGGAAGTTGCAGGGAACTACTACGTCATTCTCTTTTACACCCAGGCTAAGTACAGAACACAGTTATTTAAAACAAAAAACATGGAATTTTGAATGTATTAATGAAAGTTGAAAAAGACACATGGTCGCCTTGCTCATTAATTTCAACTCCCTTCTCAGAGTATTATTTCCTTGCCCTTTTCCCCTGGCTGCTACATAAAAGGTTATGAAAGGAAGGGAGGAGAGGGCAAGGGTAGAGGAGCTGGGGCAGAACAGGAATAAAATCATTTTAGGAAGGCAACAACACTGCTTGTAAGCATTTTAAAATTGTAGTATTTTTCTTTGTTTTTATGTTGACAGGGTTTCTTTAAATTACCCTGTCACCTTGGCCATTTAGTTCCCCTCTTGACTCACTGATAACCTTGCCAACGCACCCCTGCCACGTCTTGTTCTTTCTGTCAGAGCCAGCACTGAAATCCCCAGTGTCAGATGCTAGGGTGACATCACTCTCTTAGTATTGTGGTGATGTTTAAGTTTAGCAGTTGACTACTAGCAGGGATGTTGAATGCCTATCGCCCGGCGCCCGATAGTTTTTTTTTTTTTTTTTCTTACCTTCAGCCCTGCTGCTGGGAAAGAATGTAATGCAGTGCAATGTGCACTGCATTACTTTTAGGGGAGCAGAGGGAAGACATCCAGGGTCTTTTAGACCTTGGATGTCTCAGAGAATCTGTCACAAAAAAATCATCACATAGAGGACATTGCCCCCTACGTAATGAAGAAAAAATATTAAGCAAAAAAAGAACATTTTTTTTCATTGTAAAAAATGAAAGTTACACCCAAGCACATAACACCCCCCCAAAAAAAAAACAAAAACAAAATTGAGCCCCCTCCACATACACCCACTTACAAACATAAAAGCGATACATATGTTACATATTGCTGTGCATGCCAGAATGAGAGCAATAATTCCAGACCTCCTCCGAAACTCTATACTGATGACCTAGAAGAGGCTTTAAAAGCGTCACCTATAGAAAATATAGGGTACTGAAGTTTGTTGCCATTTCACGAGCGTGCACAAATTTAAGGTTTGACAAGTTGGATATTATTATTTTTATACAGGATTTATATAGGGCCAACAGTTTGCTCAACGCTTTACAATATAAAGGGAGACAATATAGTTCAATACAAGAGGGTTAGGAGGATACCTATTTACTCGCTGCAACCTCATCTTTTATATTTTACTAATCGGGTAATTTATTGATTTTTTTTTTTTTTTGTGTCCTAAAATTAACTAGTATTTTTTACTGAAGTTTTGTGGTAATATCATGCGACATAAAAAATTGGAACTCCCAATATTGTATTCTCTAGGGTCTCTGATTTCAGAAAATATATCCTGTTTGGGGGTTTTATGTAATCTTCAGGCCTAAAATGATTTTTTTTAATCTTGTGCAAAAAACGGCTCTGGCAGCGAAAGGGATAAAGGATAAATCCTGACTCACCCTTTCCTGAGGAGCAGCCAATCGGTGCTCATTACACTGCAAGGTCTCTCTGCTCTCTGCTAGTCCCCGAGTGCAATGTTGGAGACAGGCAGGGAGGGGAGGAGGAGATAAACAGCGCAATGTTAAAAATATTAAATGTTTAAGTCACCATAAAACCGTTTTTGTTTTTAAAACATTGCTAATATCACCTCCGATTTAAATACGGTTTTGGTTAAAGTTTTTTGTTATCTGGACAAGTAGATTGTTATGAGGGACAAGTAGGTTGGGACACCGATTTAGTCCCTTGAACAAGTAGTTTTTTTCAAAAATGTTGACACCCCTGTACTAGACCCCATTACTGTAACATGGGAGGAGGTCACTTCCCCATTATGTAGAATTACTGGATATTTTTGCAGTGGTTTTGATTCAGTGGCAGTATCGTGGGGTAGGTTGCTGGTGAGTTATCAGTGGGTTGGGGCAGGTCCATTGCATAGACACTGTGACTTTGTTTTGAATGTGCATTCCCAGACTGGTGCATACAGAAGTTTGCGTATGGGACGTGGTGATGGGTGCCCTGCATAGATGGCATTGGCTGCTTTATGAAATGCTCCTGTCGTCGCTAGATGAAGCTGAAGAGATCCCATCTTTAAAGCAGTAGTAAACCGTAGCAATTTGAAAAAAAAAATACCGGTGTATATACCCTTCAAGGCAGTAGTATAATGTGCTAGTATGCATTACATACTAGCACATTATATAATACTTACCTTAGAGCGGAGCTCTCCAGCAGTGCACTGTCACTGCTGACAGGGCTTCCATCTTCACTTAGTCTTCCTTCCGGGTTCACGGGCTCTGGCAGCTTGAATGGCTGAGCTGTGATGACATCACTCCTGCGCATGCGGCACAGCTTTTTGAAGGAACAGCGCGGGCATGCTGTTCCTTCAGAGCGCATGTTCCTATGATGTCACTGGCTGCCAAAAGAGTGAATATCTCTTAAACAGTGCACATTTAGGATGTATTTATTTTACCTACAGGTAAGATTTATTATAGGCTTACCTATAGGTAAAGTTACTACTGCTTTAATAAATATTTTTATACTCCAGTCCCTTGAACCGGAAATGTTGTTGGTGGGTTGTGGCATCCCCTAAAATCTTATTTTTTTTTTTTTAATAAGAAAGCCTCTTGCTGCACTTTTGAGGTTCTTGGACTCTTCTTTCTCTTAAGTACCTGAAAAATGATGGTGAAATCTCACATGAGATGATGAGGGCACCTGCCAACGTGCTCGGAGAGGCATGGGATGACAAGGTTTGCTGAACGTAACTCAGCAATGTCCGCATTCAACACATGTTTTAATGGCTGGAATGGGGACTAAACATTGGAGATGTCAGATTGTAATATACAGCATTATAACGACATTTTCTTTTCCTTTAGGACAGATTCACATTAAGAATCGCACAGGAAGTTGCTGCATGTTCTTGTGTGATTCCCATGTGGCTTGGTGCAATGTGATGCATGCACTTCATTTGGACACACACTGCAACCAGATTGCATGGTACTTCTTGTACCATGCATTCTGGTGCAGGCAAACGCACTGCATTTGCTATCTGTGTTTGGAGTGTCGTTAACCTTGATACCCATTGCATATTGCAACTGCAGTGCAATTTGAACCCGATGCAGGAAATATGGGTTTCCTGCACTGAGTTCTGGTGTGAACAGGGCCGGACAGATAATTTTGTTTGGCGTTCAGCTTTAACTGTGGTGTACATACACTTAATTCTTCTAGTAATTTGTTTGAGCAGAGGCCCTGTTGTTTCATGTACAGTATCTTCATCTCCTAGGACACACTCGGACACTCTTTATGTTGTTTCCTCCATTCAAGGCAGAGTGACAGGTTCATCTAATAACAGCCTTGCCCTATTCCTCCCCCCCCTATAATATATATATTTTTTTTCTTCACAGTATCGTACTAATTTTTGTCATGCACTGGACATTCCATTGTGTGCTAGTCTTTGGAAATGCCCTGTACTTCCAGGTATGGGGAGCTTGTGACCTTCTCCCCTACCTTCCAGGTTGTTGTGCTTGGGCCAATTACTAGGGCTAAGCACTGTCAAATATGGGAGGAGTGAAGGTCAGTAGCCCTGTGTAAAATCTGGCACTGACAAAACATTTAGATTCAGTGCTCAGAGAAAGAGGACAGTGTGGGATTGCAGGGAATAACTCTGGGTGGATGGATAGTTACTCTGTAGCATAAGGAGAGTTCTCCACCTTTTGCTAGCAAGCACCTAGTGATGAAGGGTATTAAGTGAAGTGATTACCTGTGGTTTGGGACAGGTGATTACCCCTGGACGTGACACAACAGCTTGTGTCTAGGGATGGTCATAACCACAGGTAATTGCTGGCTGTGTATTCACTTCTGAACACCAGGTAACCGCTGCAACTGACTGTCATCCCTTTGTACAGGCTTCCTGGCTGCGTCTGTGCACACACACCTGGGCGTCAGCAGATCTCAGGTGCAATGTCAGGCTCCTGCAGACTGTCAGTATAGCTGTCTGCCTTGAAAATTCTATTACTTTAAGTATGCTTAAAGTGTTACTAAACCCATAACCCTGCATTCACTATATCTGGTCTTCCACAGTACACTATACCTGGAAACAGGGCTGTGGAGTCGGTAGATAAATGTTCCGACTCCGACTCCTCTGTATTAATATGCAAATGTATTTTATACATTCCTTGAAGGAAAGAAAGGCAACATACATGTCATTACCACGGGACTACTGGCTGGGAAGCCAACAGTCTACTGTATTGAACAGTTTAAGCAAAAGACAAACGCAATGAAAACAAAGTTTTATTAATTTTTTTTTATTAATTAATCAAGTGGCTGGATAGTAGCAGCAGGCATAAACATCAGGAACAGGAACTTTACCAGTCCAAGAAAAATCCAAGAAGCTGCTCCACCAAGTTCTTCTAAGCTCTTCTAGCAGAGAGAGGTGGTTGGGCAGAAGCTGCTGCCTTCTCCTTTTTGTGTGCTGATCTGCTGCTGAAGATAGGGCAGTGGGAGGATCCAGGAAGGGGCATTTATTATAAAACATGATTTCCCTAGTAGAATCCCATAGTCATGTTTAAAGTTGAAGCTAACAATCAGAGTTTAAAAGTTTTTATAGTCTTAGCTAAATGACAGCAGTTTTTCTAATGGTTTACAGCTTCAGTCTTTAACTATTGACCCTCCATTCCCTTCACTTATACAAGGGTCTCTAGTCCTGCAAAAAATATATTTACTTAATCCCTTATCAGTGAGAGGCTAGGTTACCCATGGGCTCTTTGTTCCCTGTAACAGCAGAACACAACACTATGGAAAGTATAAGTATTGCCGCTCCTAATTGTGCGTTACGTGCCATATAGTGAAGCACATGAAAAGCTTGCTTCTTTACGGTCACTTAACGTGTTCGTTTTGCGGTTACGTGAGGCACTGCATGCATTGGTCTTTATTCTTACAGTAGAGAAGTCATTCATTATAACTTTTTGTGAATTGGGACATTTAAACTTGCTTTTTTTTTAATTCCAATCTAAATTTAATCGGAGTCGGAGCATTGTTTGCCGACTCCGACTCCAGGTACCCAAAATTTTCTCCGACTCCACGACTCCGACTCCACAGCCCTGTCTGGAAATGCAATTATTGTAGTAATTATAAACTAGTAGTTTCTTTCTGATAAATGGGCTTATCACAGTTTAATGAAAAAGCATGTGTTGCTTTTAAACCAACTTCAATAGGATTGCCAAATATATGCTGCTAGTGTATGCTGTTGATGATATTGTGAAAAATGTACTGTTCTGTAACACCACTTACAGCTGTAAGGCATCCCCAATGTTATTTAAAGATTTATTTTCAGTATTTCCCTAAAGGCCACTTGAAAACGTCTCCCCTCACTGTGTGCAGTAGTTTTTCACAGAGCAGCCGGATCCTTCTGTTCTCGGGTCCCCTGCAGGCTCTGCTGGCTCCTCCTGTCTGTCAGGTACCCTCACAGCAAGCAGCTTGCTATAGGGGCACCTGCTGCTCTGTGTCCATTCACACATGAAGCCGTCCCCACTAATTACCTGACTGGCTGTGATTGACAGCAGCGAGAACCAATGGCTCCCGCTTGATGTTTTAACCAATGAGACAGCTTTAAGGCCCCATTCACACATGCAGTTTGTGCGTTTTTCATCCGTTTTTGGATGAAAAATGGACATCATTGCATCTCTATGGAAAAACTGATGATCATCCATTTACATCCGCATCTGTCAATAACCATTTTTTTTGTAAGGGCTCAAAGCCCTATTTTTATTTTGCTAAAATGGCTTGTTTGCCTTGTAAATGGGCAAATGGTCTATTTTTGAATTAGTAGTGGATGTGAAAAACTGAGGAAAATGTCATCTGTTTTTTCTTTGAAGAAAAACGTGACTGAACTGATGAAATGAATGGTCTGCAAATGTAGAAAGAACCTATTTTCCGTTAAAAAAACAAACAAAAAACCCCCCCAAAAAACAACGGATGAAAAACGGATGTAAACGGACAAAATGGTCTGTTTTTGCATTGGTTGTGGACGCAAAAAAATTTGTGCAAACCTTTTCGTGTATTGTTTTTTTTTTTTTTTTTTTAATCGTGACTGGTTGTGCACATCCTGAAAGGTGCCTAAAATGGTCAGAGCTTGTTAACAAGAGTCTGCTCCCATTTGTTGCCAAGTGCAGTTTGGTGAATTTTAAATGGGAATGAACCCGGGCAGATTGTCCCATCCCTAGTGATGATGCTCGTTGAGTGTAGTGTGGAGGCTGGAGGGAGAGCTGTGACATAAGAAGTTGCACTAATGATTTTTTTGTTTTTTTTTGTCTTTTGAAACCTCTTTCCTAACTTAGCCACACACACTTTCCAACCTGGCTGTTCAAGCTGTTAAAGGCTGAGTTGGCACTAGCTGTGTAGCCAGGCGTTTTGCAGGTGTTTAACGCTTGTCAAACGCCTATAAAAATGATACACATGGCAGCACACAGTGCTGAAGCGTTAGCATTGCAGAAAAATTGATGCCTCATATTGAGTTAGGAGGAGTTGAAGCCTTTCAGCGCCTCCCATTCAAGTCTATGGTGACGCTCCTCAAACGCTCAGCTGGCGTTTCCGGGGCATTTGCGTTGCATTAATACCATTAACTTCATTATAGGTGTTTGTGGTGCGATTTTAACGCTTGGAAAACGCCTAACACCTCACAAATGCGCATAGGGCATTCGGGGAGCGTTTGAGGAGTGTTAAAAACGCTTCCCAAACGCCTGTTTAATGTCTGTCAAACACTATAGGGGCGTTTGGGAAAGGTTAGAAATTAGTGTGAATGAGCCCTTAGAATCAACAAACTATGCAACACAAGGACTTGCCTAGACTGGTCATTCAATTTATGTCCAGTTGGTAGGCACTCAATGAAACATAGCTGTTGGTGAATCTAAAGAACTTTGCAACTAGATTGTATAGCTCATGGCCAGCTTTAGACACTCTAAAAATTGACTGCTTCTTCAAATTTATATCTGTTTTATCTGTGGTAGCCTTTCTGGAGAATTTTAGATATCTTCAGCCTTTATCATTTTTTGATATCACCAACCATTGTTTCATTGTAGTGAAGAGGCAATTTCCTGTTGATCATTCCAGGCGATATATGAACTGTGTATTATATGACTATTGCAATGAATAATATGGTTAATTTTTTATATACGGTAATGTTGGTAAATAAGACATGCGATAAGATTCAAGGCTAAAACCAAAATAATTCCCCACCCCGACCTAGATACCTTTTTGGTTCCTTAGTTAAAAGTACGGTATATCTTTTTAATTTTTTTTTTTTTTTTATTATGGGAAATTTTTGTTAAGCAAAGCAAGGTGTTAGAAAGTATCAGGCATGTTGCATAGTGATACACTGAGTTCACATTATTCAAAGTAATGACAGTAGATTTTACACACAACAGGGGGATTTACTAAAACTAGAATACAAAATCTGGTGCAGATCTGCATAGAAACCAATCAGCTTCCAGGTTTTATTTTCACAGCTTAAAGTGTATGTAAACCCTCATCTTGTAAAACAACCCATTCAGTTTAAGGCAAAACATTGTGTTAATATAAATTAAACACTTTTTAAAAGTTATCACATGTTCTCAGCTGCACCGAGAGGTGGGGGAGGAGAAACAGCAGTACATAGAACTTTGCAGTGAAAGGCTTTGTGTGTGAATGGGGGGGAGGCGTTGGTTATCAGGACTAGTGTGATTGTTGTAGGAGAGTTCTTCTGCTTAGTGTGATCAGCTTTTAATAGGAAAGCAGAGATACTGGCAGGATTACCAGGGATTTCACACAAAGGATGTAATACAAGCTGAATTTAGAAGTTGGTTGGCTATCATTCATAGCTGCACCAGATTGAGTGCTCCAGTTTTAACAACTTTCCCCCAACAAGTGCAAAAAAGAAAAAAGTAGGTTAGTAAAAGGCTTTATTGCCTATAAATAAAACTGATTCCAGGTTTAACATTCTAGTAAGATAAAGGGACTACACAGTAAACATAAAGGCAAGGTGGCAATGGCTTCATTTAGTGATGACCTCTGTTTTTATTTACCATCTCTGGTAAAGCCCATTGGGGCTATTTTCCTTCACTGTGGGTCCCGTAGGTAAGTCTTCTCCTTGGGCTCATGCACACTGGTATATGGTTTTATGTAGGATCTTATGCCATCTCTCACTCCATTTGCAGCTATATATAATGTGTGGTGCAATCGCGGTTTACACACACATGCAAGCCCTATGTGTTTGCATTGGTGGGAGTGCACAGGACCAGGTTTGTTTAAATATATATATATAGTGGGAACTCGCTTCAAATGGTAGAGCTTTTAAACGCACACAGCAACTCGGTTTCTTTTTTAAGGCTTTTTTAGCCCACTTTTATGTAAAGAAAAAGTTCCATAAAGCTTCCCACGCAGGGGTATCCACCATCACACACATGAAGCAATATTCAGCCTTCTGGCTCAGGTATACCGCTTTATGTCTGTCTCCTACAGACTCCTTCCAAAAGGTTGTTTTTGCACACAGCGAACCTCTAGCACACAGCTATTCTGGCTTCCACCTTTCTTAGGTGAAGCCCACCTGACTCCAAGGCAGAGACCCCCTGTCTGCCGGGGTGGAGCCGTCTGACTCCTGTCTGCCAGGGTGGTGCCCAGAATCATGGCCTGGCCTCCACAAAAAGGGCCTGCACACACCTGTGCAATCAGCACGCTGGCTGCTCTGAAAACATGGACCCAGGATTGGAGATTTCATCCCTCCCAAATCTCTTAGAAATCTCCAGGCTACAGGTCCCAAAACAGGGTTTACAAACCAAAGAGGAAACTGATAAACCAGTGTCCTCTGTATTATGAGAACTGCCTGGAGCCCCTCAGCCTGTATAGTTGAGAATCCTGGGTCACCACCGTGATTTCTACCGTGGCAGGATACCGCACTGATATATGTATATATATGTCTGTGTGTGTGTGTATATATATATATATATATATATATATATATATATATATATATATAATGCTTTCAAAACCTTCTCTGTGCAGCCTCCCCTAATACTACGTTTGGTCAAGCGATGTGCACTAGTATCTTGGCTGTCCTGGGACTCCCTCTTCTTCTTGGCTGAGACAGTAGCAGAAGCCATTGGCACCCATTGCTGTCAATCACAGCCAGTGAACCAATGAGAAGAGAGAGGGGGCTGCACCGAGCCCCAGCTCTGTGTGTGAATGGACACACGGAGCATGGCTGGGGAGTGCACATGCTCAGGTGCCCCCATAGCAAGCTGTTTGCTGTGGGGCCCCCCGGCAGGAGGGAGGGGCCAGGAACTTCAAGCCTTTAGAATCCCTTTTTAATCTTTTTATTTTTTTTCTTCCCCCAACATGTGACTTTATTGCTATAACGAGGGCTAACAAGCCCCTTATGTGATGGCATCGGGCAGGTGTCAGGTACACTTTAGGGAGACAACAAGAGTGTATGCAGCTTGAAGAACTTGAAGAGAAAATTTTGAGATTGCCATGTGAATTTAGCCACCTGTACTTGTGGTGCTACTTACTGCTTTGATTCTTGTTTTCATGTAGGCCTCATTCACACATAGGCATCTGAAAAAGCTGAATGGCAGAACTGCTGTAAGGATATCGCAAAATAAAAAAAAGCGTTAAAAGCTGCCTACAGCGTACACATTTCTGCGTTTGTGGTGTTTGAGCATAAATGCTTTCTACTGGTCAGAATGCTAATTTATTCTAGCCATTAGAATACATCTATGCACATACCCGATTGTTTAGATGCACGTACATGAGTATTTACTACGCCAAAGCTCCTCTCAGAATGTGCCTTTTGGTATTTTTTTTTCCCCCTGCCTTTGATTGTTCTTCTTTGAATACTACTGTAAATGCCTTTGTGTACATGGCCAGATGGGCTAACATATAGGTGCTTTTACAAAAACTCTGTATAAGTGGTGTTTTTTTAAGCTCCTTGTGCATGAAGCCTGCATGTAACCTCTAAATAATACAAAGTGCAGCGCTAAATCTTAAATACTATATATAATAATAAATATATAAATACGTGCTAAAAATGATAAGTGTCCACACTGTGTGAATCCAAACAATAGCTACAGTGGATCCTCACATAGACCCCACAGGGTCAGCTCGCCTTAAGATAAAACACCACTCTGATGAATCACCGGATCCTCCCCACAATCATAAACTCTCTCAGCAGCTTCCTCCTCGGTTCATATGTAGACAGAAAACTTACATAGTGTAAAACTGTATTTATTCATTGTATATACAATAAGAATGCCCACTCACATTTAAATCTTCAATATCAGGCTCCTATACCACATGCTATGAATGCCTTGCATGGGTATTTAATATAGGGGTTTCAGATATGGCCGCCACGCCGGAAATGATGTCACCGCGCTCCCAGAATCCTCCTCGTGTACCGTCGCGTTGCGTCACGATAGACATGTGACTTCGTCAGGATTAAAGCCCACCGAGGACCGGATCCTTAAATAGAACTCTGGCACCCAATCACATGTACGGGCGGACCCGAGCGGCCATTTTCCCGAAGTCCCCACTCATATCACTGATGTCGGCCATTACTGCGGTGACCATATTATACAAACGGAAGATGGAAAGCACCAGGCCACATTATCGAAACCTCCCCCACTATGCTCTTACCTAATACGAATACTTGTAGTCCACCAACATATGGACTACAACAAAAACTCCACATAAAATCGATTTAATCAAATGAGACAATCTAAACCTACTTAAAAGCGGGGGACCCATATATTAATATACTACTAGTGGGATGTCCTAATGGATAAAATAACCATCCCAAATAACTCTTCCCCCCCCCCCTAGTGAGTAAAAAACATATTGCACCTCAATGTGCTTTAAAGTTAAATAAGCTAATAATAATTATTTAATAAAAAAAGGACAAAATACTTCAAATAAAATTAAAAATACCCATGAAGTCACCCATAACATGGGTTTACAATCTTACTGCATGTATAAACCACCAATCGCTCCACGGGAATGACAAATATAAAACATTACATATATATATATAATCACTGATGTAAATAGATACCCATGTACGAATCCATTAAAATTATATTTCTTCAATAGTTGGTCATAGAACAGATCCCTACAATTAAAATTTTCTATTATATACTCCGCACATAAACGCATGATGAAATAAAGTATTGGATAAAAATAATAAAATTAAAATACAATAAACAGCCAGATATTACCATGTAAAACTCAAAAATATTAATTATTGCTAATAAAGCAGTTCAAATCAAAATCTACGTTCAGGCCTTTCGGGACCTGAGTCTTCATGTCAAAAATCCATTTCAATTCTGATTTGCTTAGAGACCTCACTTTATGGTCCCCCCTCCAGTGACCCTTGTATTTCTCTATTCCCCAAAACTTCAGCAAAGGGGGGTCTTTATTATGGTGGGTCAAGAAATGCCTAGGCACACTATGTTTCACTGATCCCTTCTTAATTTTTTGTAAATGCTCTCGTATTCGCTTCCAAAGAGGTCTCTTGGTCCTCCCCACGTATTGGAGACCACATGAACATTCTAAGCAGTACACCACCCCTTCTGTTCTGCAAGAGATAAAGTCACGGATATTATACTCACACCCTGTGACTTTAGACTGAAATTACAGTTTTTTCTTGTTAATTCCCTTTTGTTTCTTTACATGCGTAGCAATTTCTACACGGGAAAAAACCAACCTGGTCTAAAAATGTTACCATTTTCTTATTGGGTGGATTTATTACATTTTTTACTACTTTCGTCCTAATTGAGGGTGCCTTCCTATAAATAAATTTAGGAATATCTGATAAAATGGTGCCTAAAACAGGGTCTGCTTTTAGAAGAGGCCAATGTTTTTTAAAACATTTTTCTACCATTTTAAAATGTAAATTAAAATCCAAAATTACAGCCAACTGGTCTTGATCTTTATTTCTTCTAATTTTATCCTTCAAAAAATTACACCTATCTATATCCCCTATATATCTTTCTTATTTTTTTCTATAAAGTCATGTGGGTATCCCTTCTTAAGGAATCTCTCACCAATCAAATTACTTTGTTCCAAGTACTCATCCTTTAAAGTGCAATTTCTCCGAAAGTCTGACAAATTGTCCCTTCGGAATATTCATCAGCCACGGGGGATAATGGCAACTTCCTACAGGTATATACCTGTTCCGATCCACCCCTTTAAAGTAAGTTTTAGTGCTGAGTTTATTATCAGCAATTTTAATATTCAAGTCAAGGAAATTGATAGATTCACTGCAAGTACGTAACTAGCAATATTGCGAATAGTAGCATTGTACATTCGAATCTACGGAACAGATCACTTTTTAATCCTCAATTATCTAATAATGGCCAGATAGAAGCTTTCAAGAAAATGGTCAACCAAGATTCGGATAAACTGGTTGTTCCAGAGAAAAAATGTTTTAACAAAAGTTTTAATAACAGTTTGCAGACAGGGATTAAGAGGCTTATTAAAAGAGATGATATAATCGTTCGACCTGCAGATAAGGGAGGGGGCATTGTGATTTTGTCTAAGAATTACTACCTTGGAGAATTGAACACACAGCGGATGTATTGACGTATAAAGTCCTTCCCAAAGGTCCAACATCTCTGCATAAGAAAGAATTGCCCAATTTGGTGTAAAAAGGGAAAGAGATGAAGATTTTAGATCATAAAGAAGCCAAATTCTTAATACCTGAGTCTTGTAGAATTCCCGTAATCTATACGATCCCCAAGCTACATAAAGATCAGGTGAACCCTACAGGTTGCCCGATAGTCAATGGGATCAAATCAATTTTAGCAAGATTGGGGAATTATATTGATACATTTCTTCAGCCACTGGTCAAAAAAACTAATTCCTATCTACGTGACACCAAACATTTGATACAAGAACTAGAAAATATTCAAGGAGGTCCTGATGTATATTTGGTTAGTGCAGACGTTGCATCCCTATACACAATAATAGGACATGAGGAAGCCATTGAGTCTGTGAGTTGGGGTCTCAGAGTGTTTAGTGAATTACCCTGGAAACAGAAAAAATATTTGATTTGAGTGTCTTGATTTTAGTCTATCACACAATTATTTCTGGCATGCGAACCAATTCTTCCAACAAATCAAAGGTGTGGCCATGGGAGCAAGATTCGCCCCTAGTGTGGCAAATTTTTTCATGGCGCACTGGGAAGAAACGATTTATTCACAGCACAATGAAGAATTACTGTTATATATACGTTTCATTGATGATGTGTTTATTGTCTGGAAGGAAACTTTTGAGTCCCTGCAGGAATTTCTGGGCATTCTGAACAATAATAAGAAGAATATCAAATTAGCGTGGGAAATCGGAAGTGAATCAATCAATTTCCTTGCCTTGAATATTAAAATTGCTGATAATAAACTCAGCACTAAAACTTACTTTAAAGGGGTGGATCGGAACAGGTATATACCTGTAGGAAGTTGCCATTATCCCCCGTGGCTGATGAATATTCTGAAGGGACAATTTGTCAGACTTTCGGAGAAATTGCACTTTAAAGGATGAGTACTTGGAACAAAGTAATTTGATTGGTGAGAGATTCCTTAAGAAGGGATACCCACATGACTTTATAGAAAAAAAATAAGAAAGATATATAGGGGATATAGATAGGAGTAATTTTTTTGAAGGATAAAATTAGAAGAAATAAAGATCAAGACCAGTTGGCTGTAATTTTGGATTTTAATTTACATTTTAAAATGGTAGAAAAATGTTTTAAAAAACATTGGCCTCTTCTAAAAGCAGACACTGTTTTAGGCACCATTTTATCAGATATTCCTAAATTTATTTATAGGAAGGCACCCTCAATTAGGACGAAAGTAGTAAAAAATGTAATAAATCCACCCAATAAGAAAATGGTAACATTTTTAGACCAGGTTGGTTTTTTCTCGTGTAGAAATTGCTACGCATGTAAAGAAACAAAGGGAATTAACAAGAAAAAACTGTAATTTCAGTCTAAAGTCACAGGGTGTGAGTATAATATCTGTGACTTTATCTCTTGCAGAACAGAAGGGGTGGTGTACTGCTTAGAATGTTCATGTGGTCTCCAATACGTGGGGAGGACCAAGAGACCTCTTTGGAAGCGAATACGAGAGCATATACAAAAAATTAAGAAGGGATCAGTGAAACATAGTGTGCCTAGGCATTTCTTGACCCACCATAATAAAGACCCCTCTTTGCTGAAGTTTTGGGGAATAGAGAAATACAAGGGTCACTGGAGGGGGGACCATAAAGTGAGGTCTCTAAGCAAATCAGAATCTAAATGGATTTTTGACATGAAGACTCAGGTCCCGAAAGGCCTGAACGTAGATTTTGATTTGAACTGCTTTATTAGCAATAATTTAATATTTTTTACATGGTAATATCTGGCTGTTTATTGTATTTTAATTTTATTATATTTATCCAATACTTTATTTCATCATGCGTTTATGTGCGGAGTATATAATAGAATATTTTAATTGTAGGGATCTGTTCTATGACCAACTATTGAAGAAATATAATTTTAATGGATTCGTATATGGGTATCTATTTACATCAGTGATTATATATATATATATATATATATATATATATATATATATATATATATATATATATATATATATACAGTCATGGCCGAAATTGTTGGCACCCTTGATATTTCTCCAGGAAATCAAGTATTTCACACAAAAAAGGTATTGCATTAACACATGTTTTGCTATACACATGTTTATTCCCTTTGTGTGTATTGGGACAAAACAAAAAAAGGGAGGAAAGAAAGCAAATTCGACATAATGTCACACAAACCTCCAAAAATGGGCTGGACAAAAGTATTGGCACCCTTTCACAACTGCGGATAAATAAGAATGTTACAAGCATGTGATGCTCCTGTAAACTCACCTGGGGCAAGTAACAGGTGTGGGCAATATAGAAATCACACCTGAAAGCAGATAAAAAGGAGAGACGTTCACTTAACCTTTGCATTGTGTGTCTGTCTGTGCCACACTAAGCATGGACAACAGAAAGAGGAGACGAGAACTGTCTGAGGACCTGAGAACCAAAATTGTGGCAAAATATCAACAATCTCAAGGTTACAAGTCCATCTCCAGAGAACTAGATTTGCCTTTGTCCACAGTGCGCAACATTATCAAGAAGTTTGCAACCCATGGCACTGTAGCTAATCTCCCTGGTCGTGGACGGATGAGGAAAATTGATGAAAGATTGCAACGCAGAATAGTCCGGATGGTGGATAAGCAGCCCCAAACATGTTCCAAAGACATTCAAGCTGTCCTGCAGGCTCAGGGAGCATCAGTGTCAGCGCGAACTATCCGTCGACATTTAAATGAAATGAAACGCTATGGCAGGAGACCCAGGAGGACCCCACTGCTGACACAGAGACATAAAAAAGCAAGACTACAGTTTGCCAAAATGTACTTGAGTAAGCCAAAAGCCTTCTGGGAAAACGTCTTGTGGACAGATGAGACCAAGATAGAGCTTTTCGGTAAAGCACATCATTCTACTGTTTACCGAAAACGGAATGAGGCCTACAAAGAACAAAACACAGTACCTACGGTAAAATATGGTGGAGGTTCAATGATGTTTTGGGGTTGTTTTGCTGCCTCTGGCACTGGGTGCCTTGACTGTGTGCAAGGCATCATGAAATCTGAGGATTACCAAAGGATTTTGGGTCGCACTGTAGGGCCCAGTGTCAGAAAGCTGGGTTTGCGTCCAAGATCCTGGGTCTTCCAGCAGGACAATGACCCCAAACATACGTCAAAAAGCACTCAGAAATGGATGGCAAAGAAGCGCTGGAGAGTTCTGAAGTGGCCAGCAATGAGCCCAGATCTAAATCCCATTGAACACCTGTGGAGAGATCTTAAAATTGCTGTTGGGAAAAGGTGTCCTTCCAATAAGAGAGACCTGGAGCTGTTTGCAAAGGAAGAGTGGTCCAAAATTCCGGGTGAGAGGTGTCAGAAGCTTATTGATGGTTATAGGAAGCGACTGATTTCAGTTATGTTTTCCAAAGGGTGTGCAACCAAATATTAAGTTAAGGGTGCCAATACTTTTGTCCAGCCCATTTTTGGGGTTTTGTGTGACATTATGTCATATTTGCTTTTCTGCCTCTGTTTTATATTTGTTCCAATACATACAAAGGGAATAAACATGTGTATAGCAAAACATGTGTTAATGCAATACCTTTTTTGTGTGAAATACTTGATTTTCAGGAAAAATATCAAGGGTGCCAACAATTTCGGCCATGACTGTATATATATATATATGTAATATTTTATATTTGTCATTCCCGTGGAGCGATTGGTGGTTTATACATGCAGTAAGATTGTAAACCCATGTTATGGGTGACTTCATGGGTATTTTTAATTTTATTTGAAGTATTTTGTCCTTTTTATTAAATAATTATTATTAGCTTATTTAACTTTAAAGCACATTGATGTGCAATATGTTTTTTACTCACTAGGGGGGGGGGGAAGAGTTATTTGGGATGGTTATTTTATCCATTAGGACATCCCACTAGTAGTATATTAATATATGGGTCCCCCGCTTTTAAGTAGGTTTAGATTGTCTCATTTTATTAAATAAATCGATTTTATGTGGAGTTTTTGTTGTAGTCCATATGTTGGTGGACTACAAGTATTCGTATTAGGTAAGAGCATAGTGGGGGAGGTTTCGATAATGTGGCCTGGTGCTTTCCATCTTCCGTTTGTATAATATGGTCACCGCAGTAATGGCCGACATCAGTGATACGAGTGGGGACTCCGGGAACATGGCCGCTCGGTTCCGCCCGTACATGTTATTGGGTGCCAGAGTACTTTTTAAGGGATCCGGTTCTCGCTGGGCCTTAACACTGAGGAAGTCGCGTGTCTATCGTGACGCAACGCGTCGGTACACGAGGAGGATTCTGGGAGCGCGGTGACGTCATTTCCGGCGTGGCGGCCATATCTGAAACCCCTATATTAAATACCCATGCAAGGCATTCATAGCATGTGGTATAGGAGCCTGATATTGAAGATTTAAATGTGAGTGGGCATTCCTATTGTATATACAATGAATAAATACAGTTTTACACTATGTAAGTTTTCTGTCTACATATGAACCGAGGAGGAAGCTGCTGAGAGAGTTTGATTCTGGGTAGGATTCGGTGATTCATCAGAGTGGTGCTTTAACTTAAGGCGAGCTGACCCTGTGGGGTCTATGTGAGGGGGTGAGGGGCCACTGTAGCCATTGTTTGGATTCACACAGTGTGGACACTTGTCATCACATGCATGAAGATTGAGCGTTTTTTTTCTTCTTTTTGGACACTATTTTGAGTGATTTATATTTGGAGTGATTTTGAATTATTGGTTGTGATCACTTTGAACACTTTTAATATTCCCGGTGGGAATACATGTGTTGCACTTTACTTTATTTGCACATTTGCACAGATTTTTAGCACGTATTTATATATTTATTATTATATATAGTATTTAGGATTTAGCGCTGCCCTTTGTATTATTTATTGTTCACATACTCATTTTGGAGGAGGTTAAGTGTCAGCAGCTTTAACGATAGGGCCCCATTTCTAGCGCAGGAGGTCCGTTCCTTTGCATGTAACCTCTGTTTTCTTTCATTTCTATTTTCTTTTTATCATTTGCTCTTTTTGAATAACTCATAATTGTGACAAGTTTAGTTGTAGAAATTTTAGTTTTTACTGACTGTTAAATTGTATTTTCTAAAATGACTCTCCCTATAATTGACCCAATTTTGTTTTATTGCATGTGTTTCATTTTTCATCCACTGATAGGAAGTTATATTGCGTATCAGAAGGAAGCATTGCCATGTCCTTGTGTTATCTATACATTTGGCATTCCATTTAAGTTCCTTTTTGTTGTGCAAGAAAGATCTTTCTTTTCAGGCTGACTTACTTAAAATATTTTTTTTCTTGAACACATTAGGCTCAATTCACAAAACTAAAACACCAGGATAAGAATCTTCTTTTAAAAAAATGAGCGTTATTTTAAGTTGATTCCAATGATGTTTGGAAGTTTAAGTTACATGGATAAAGATTAAAATTTTAATGTGTTCGCTTTATGAATTGATATTCAAGACTCGTTTAATAACATGCCACCCTTTCATTAGAAAATGCTGCAAGTTTTGGTTTTATTTTGAAAACAGAAACACAATTATATTTTGTAGTGGGTACTTCTCAATGTATTATATCTCTGGTCAAACTAGAAAATGCTTTCATTGGTTTTCGGTGAGTGGTTCTTGATGCACTGTTAGACAAAATGCTTAAAGTGGTTCAAAAGACTGAAGGTTTTTTTACCATCATGCATTCTATGCATGAAGGTAAAAAACCTTTTTGTGTGCAGGAGCACCCCCAGCCCCCCTAATACTTGAGCCCCATCACGATTTCTTGATGTGCACTAGAGCCTTGGCTCTCTGAGGATTTTCCCTCCTCATTGGCTCCCGTTGCTGTCAATCAGAGCCAGTGAGCCAATGAATTGGGAGGGGGCGTGGTAGAGCAGTGGCTCTGTGTATGAATAAACGCGCAGTGGCTCAGGAGCGAGCCTGGTGCCCTCATAGCAAACAGCTTGCTCTGGGGGGCACTCTGCAGTAGGGAGGAGCCAGGAGCACCAGTGGGGGACCACAGAGAAGGAGGATCTGGGCTCTTTTGTTCCAAACCATTGCACAGTGCATGTAGGTATGACATGTTTTGTTTTTAATACATAAAAAGTTGCCTTTAACCACATCCCCACCGCCCTATAGCAGAAATACTGCTACAGGGCGACGGGTGCGCAAAATCACGTGTGTGTATCAGGGGCGGACTGACCATTTGGAAACTCTGGCACTGCCCGAGGGCCCGGGGTCAGTAGGGGGCCCCAGGAGATGACCCTGGTATCTTTTTCATAGGCTTTTTTGAGTTTGGGCAAGGACACAGGGGACCCATGATCCCCTATTGCCCGGGGGCCCCATGAGTTGTCAGTCCGCCCCTGGTGTGTATATATACTGTACGTGATCTTATATTTCTGGGTAGGGGGCGCGTGCGTGCCCTACCCGCACCGCCATCTGCGGCTGGTGCTGTCAATTTCGGGTCCCAGCTGGTGATTACCCGCCGGTGCCCGATGATTACAGAGGATCTCCAATGGGGAGGAGGGCTGCTTTGTTTACCAACAGTCCTCCTCCCTGTCTGCTCGGGCACACTGCTCTGGATGACTGTGCCATCCAGTGCAGTGTGCTTATAGTGAAGCACCAACACACCGCCCCCAGTAAAACGCTCCCAGCACAGAGTTAACCGTTTGATTGCCCCTCACTTTAACCCCTTCCTGCCCAGTGCCATTAGTGCAGTGTCAGTGCTTTTTTTTTTTTTTTTTTTTGTTTTTTTTTTAAGCAAAATAAAAATTGCACAGGCAATCAAATACTCAATTTGTGCAAAAAAAGGACATAAATGTCATATGGGTGCAACGTTGCATTACCGCGCAGTTATCAGTTAAAGTAACACAGCGCCGTAACACAATAAACGGCCTGGTCAGGAAGGGGAGGGGGGGGGGTAAATCCTCAGCAGGTCAAGTGGTTAATATCCTTTTAATGTGATCTACCGGTTATAACGCTAGGACTGTCTGTTACACACATGTTTGTGTTGAAACCACTAGCAGCTTTTAATCCAACCTGATGGGATGCATGCTGACACTAGACACACAAGTTCAGTAGGGAAGCATTAATTCTTTTAAAATAGGACTGTGGCTGTCAAGTTTCACAATTTTTATATATTTTTGACAAGTGGTAAAAAAAGGTTTAATTCAAGCTCTCACTGACCTTTGTGGCTGCAGACCCAGTGGAACATTTTTTCCTCAAAGTTCACTATAGAAGCAGTGCTATCATTTCAAATCATGTTTCAGCACTGTGCGCCCTCTCAATTCTTTGCATCTACTCTCTGTTTGATAGAGCAGGGGTGCTCAACCTTTTGGAGAGCGAGGATCACTTAAGTGATTTGGCAAACAGTCGTGGGCAACAATGAAATGAAATAGTTCAGAATTTCTAATTTTTTTTTTTTTTTTTTTTTCATATAATGAACATTTTCTTCCTGAAGCCACTGAATGCTGGCAGGAGGATGAGAAGGAGAAGATAAACATTTATTGTCATTGTATACACACAAAATTTATCAAGAAGCTGGTTTTCAGTTTCAGGTGGAATATGGAGATGGTTCCTGTACAGTATGTCGCCCCCTGCTGCCTCTCCTGTCCAAGTGTAAAATAGAATGTGACAGGGAGGCTACGCGGGCCCCCTGAAGCATGGGTTGGGATAGTTGCCATTGCGACCCCTCATGCTACATTAGTGGTTTGGTGTTTGTGGTAAAATCATGTGTCAACCATGGGGTTTAACCACTTGAGCTCCAGAGGATTTACCCCCCTTAATGACCAGGCCTCTTTTTGCTACTCGGAGCTGCACTAATTAAACTGATAATTGCGCTGTCATGCAATGCTGCACCCAGACGAAATTTACGTCCTTTTTTTCACACAAATAGAGCTTTCTTTCGGTAGTATTTGATCATCTGTGCGCTTTTTATTTTTCACGCTATAAACATAAAAAGGCCAAAAATTTTGAAGAAAAACAATATTTTTTACTTTCAGCTATAAAAAATATATAGTAAACTCAAAGTTGGTTATAAATTTAGGCCAAAATGTATTCTGCTACATGTTTTTGGTAAAAAAATCCCAATGAGTGTATATTGATTGCTTTGTGTGGAAGTTATAGCGTCTACAAACTATGGTATAAATACTGCAACTTATGCCATTTTTCTGCTATACAGCGCTGCGCTAGTTTAACGGACAATTGCGCGGTCATGCAATACGGTACATACATGAAATTTACATCCTTTTTTTCCCCACAAATTGAGCTTTCTTTTGGTGGTATTTGATCGCCTGTGCGGTTTTTATTTTTTGCGCTATAAAAAAAGGCTGACAATTTTGAGGGAAAAAAAAACAATATTTTGGACTTTTTGCTATAAAACATGTCCAGTAAAAAAAAAATGCAAAAATCAAATTTAGTCATAAATTTCTGCCAAAATGCATTCTGCGACATGTCTTTGCTAAAAAAAAAAAAAAAACCAATACGTGTAAATTAATTGGTTTACGTGAAAGTTATAGTGTTTACAAATGGCGGGAAAGATACTGGGATTTTTAGGTTTTTTTTTTATACTAATAATGGTGGCGATCAGGGACTTATGGCAGCGACCAGCGACTTATGGCGGGACTGCGGCAGACATTCTGACATTGGGGGGTACTGACTTGGGGTCACTGACATCCCCAAAAACACTAATACAGTGATCAGTGCAAAAAAAAAAAACACTGACACTGTACTAATGGCAATGGGGAGGAAGGGGTTAACTTTATTTTGCAGGGAAGGGTTATAGGAGTGAGGTGAGTATTTTACTAGGGGGCGGGTGTGTGTACTGGGCGGGACAAGGCTGATCGAGAAAGAGAAACTCTTCTTTCTCGATCAGCTCATCCTCGAGCTGACAGGGAAGTGACGGACAGCACAGCTACTGCAGCTGTGCTGTCTGTCACTGTTTGCCGCCAATCGCCGGAACATAGCCGCTAACGAGCGGCTGTGACCCGGCGACTGACATCTGCGGCGGTGATCCGCAGGACAGATAGGGCGGCGGCGCGCCTTGCGCCCCCTATTTGTTTACAAAACACACGTCTTAAAACGTGGTTTTGCCTGTGAGTGCCCCTGCCGCCGTATATGTACAGTGGCTGGGCGGCATGCGGTTAACTTTCCCCCAAATGGCAAATGTAAACCAACCCCTACTGTTCTGAACCCCCTATAAGACTACTTTCACACTGATGCGCTGTGGTTTACTGGCACTGCACGTGCTGTGTAGTGCACCTGTGGGTTTGCTGCGCTTTGCCATAGACTTTTGTTATATCTTGCAGGTGTTCTGGTGCACTTTCAGAAAGTTGCACAAAACCCGCAGGATAAAACAGAAGTCTATGGCTCAGTGCAGCAAAGCCGCAGATGCAGCACTGTGCAAGCAGCCTGATGGTTATTAACCCATTTAAAGGTGCTAATATGTCCATTGCAACAGTGCAGTTTGTGTTTAATGCACGGACCTTCTTTCTCGTTTCTAACTACTGCTGGCGTTGCTCTCCAGGCTGCTAGAAATGTCCCGGGTGAAGTGCACTTGGTATCACTTCTGGAACAGGTATCGATGCTACAGAGGAAGCATCAGCTGCTGATCGCTCCGCAGCCATCTGCTCCCTCCACTTCTGGGATGGCGGGTCGGCAAGCCCAGTTTGTTATCAAAGGGTTGCTGACCCTGGGTATGCAACAATTGCTTTCCATATGCCCTGTTCACATCAAAATGCTGTTATGTGCAGTCTGCATTTTTCCAGAGCACACTTTTTGCATTGCTGCATTTGGTGTGTTGTTTTGCAACAATCTTATATTACAACCTCAAGTTCATTTTAAGCCTAGGTTCACACTACAGTGCTGTAGTAAATCCCATGTGATTCGCACAGGAACCACACCGCATTCCTGTACAAATCAAATGTGATTTGTATGCGGTGCGATCAGAGCCATACATTTTGTATGGCTTTATTCGCACTTCACCTGCATCAAAAACGTGCAGGACCCTTTTTTTCGTATTTCATCCAGAATGCAGACACCCTAAGACTTGAAGTGTGTTATTGCCTGGATCACCAGATGAAATAAAGGGGAAAAACCTAAATAAAACCAATGCAGCAATCACATGTAAAGTTTGGTAATACATTACATTTTTGTGTTTGGTTTTAATACGGCTTTAACTTCTATTGAGAGAATGCATAGGCTGCCTTTGTTGAATGCTTAAATTGTAGTTGCTTGGTTATCATTTTGATCCAGTTGGTTTAAAGCAGTATTAAACCCAAAAGCAAATATTTATTGCAGCTTACCAATTCCTATTCACACATCGCTTAGCCTGGGAATGCAGGATACCGCTAGTGCAGTGGTGGGCAACCTTTTTTTTTCAACTGAGCCAAATCTCGCCAAAACCACGATTGAAATTTATTTTGAGAGCCACATTTTTAAAACTGAAAATTCATCCCCCATATAGTAATTCATTCCCCCTATAGTAATTCACCCCCCTATAGTAATTCATTCCCCATATTGTGTCAATTCACTTACCTTTGCTCCGCGCGTTCCTCTCGCCGTGTTCCCGCGCCGTTCCGGTCTTCAGGGCGGACTGTGAGAGGAGAGGAGTTCGTCACGCTGCCCCGCCTACATCCTGACAGCCAATGTTTGCCACGCTCCGCGGGCCGGATTAAAAGGTCCGCCGGGCCGTAGTTTGCCCATTGCTGGGCTAGCTGCAGAGTCCTGACTTTTGGGGCGGCCGCCCGAGAGGAGGGAGGGGAGCGGGCGCCCGGCACACAGAAGAGCCGCATTAACGTGTGTAAAGAGCCGCATGTGGCTCGCGAGCCGCGGCTTGCCGACCACTGCGCTAGTGATTTAAAAAGCATGATTCAAAAACATGTTTTTGCACATAGGGCAGCCCGTTCACAGCACATTCAACCCAAAGAAGCTCGGGTACCAAATTTTGACCTTGAGGCAAGTGGGATTTTACACACTTGTTTTTTGTCATGACAGTAGTGACAAAACCATGCCGCTTTTGCGACGTAATACAGGATAAATGGCACATGAATGGTCATCTTGCTGCTATTTGGAATTGCACACAGGTTCACTGCAATTCTGTCTGCAGTTCCAAATTGCCTATTTGTGTTAAATCTTTATCCTAAAAGGAAGAAAACTGTTGTTTTATCTGCTTATAAAATGTTAGTTGAAATTTGCCTTCAATTTGTTAGTCAAGTCCATCTAAATCTGCTAGTCCAAAACTCATGTCATGTGACCCGCCGATTTTCATCCCGTCTACAGCTGGCAAAAAGTGTCCCTGCAGAGAGCTCCGCTATTTCTTTGACAGTTCTCTGACAGTTCCTTGACATTTATAGAGGTTGCAACAATGTATCTATTTGTTTCCATTTAGGATACAGATGTTTTTATTCGGAAACAAATAGATACAATGTTGCAACCACTGTAAATGTCAAGGAACTGTCAGAGAACTGTCAAAGAAATAGCGGAGCTCTCTGCACTGACACTTTTTGCTGGACTGGAATTCCTCTTATTTTCATCCTACTTCTTCTTCTTCATCCTCCTTCTTCTTCTTCATCCTCATCCTCATCCTCTTCTTCTTCTTCATCCTCATCCTCTTCTTCTTCTTCATCCTCATCCTCTTCTTCTTCCTCATCCTCATCCTCTTCTTCTTCCTCATCCTCATCCTCTTCTTCATCCTCATCCTCTTCTTCGTCTTCATCCTCATCTTCTTCCTCTTCCTCTTCTTCCTCTTCTTCCTCTTCTTCCTCTTCT
The DNA here is from genome assembly GCF_062004578.1 of Staurois parvus. Lineage (NCBI taxonomy): Eukaryota > Metazoa > Chordata > Amphibia > Anura > Ranidae > Staurois > Staurois parvus. The sequence goes on along the minus strand of NW_028318564.1, from coordinate 124,074 downwards.
TCCTCTTCTTCCTCTTCTTCCTCCTCCTCCCTCCTCCTCCTCCTCCTCCCACTAATTGCCGCGAAAATCGGCCGATTTGCCCACTAATTGCCGCGAAAATCGGCCGATTTGCCCACTAATTGCCGCGAAAATCGGCCGATTTGCCCACTAATTGCCGCGAAAATCGGCCGATCTGCTAAATCGGACGATTTTTTTCCAACTTTGCCAAAATACAGAAAAACGGCCGAACAAATAGCCCACTAACGATCCGAAAATCGGCCGATTTTTATTTTTGGCCGAAAAATCGGCCGATTTTCGACCCATCTATGGCCTGCATTACACCCTGTTCCAAGTTATTATGCAAATCCTATTTAAGTGTCACAAAGATTAAATATTTTGGTTTTCAGTTTAACTCCTAGATGGCATTGTGCTCAGGGCTCTTTTGATCAGTGAAAACAATCTCGGACACCTTTTGATAATTAGATTGGCAGGTGAGCCCAATTTAAGGAAAAAACTACTAAAGGAGGGTGTTCCACATTTTAAGCATATTAAGCAGAGCACCATTTTCAAGCAATATGGGGAAGAAAAAGGATCTCTCTGCTGCCGAAAAGAGTGAAATAGTTCAATGCATTGGACGAGGTATGAATACATTGGATATTTCACGAAAACGAGATTTGTGGCGGATTCAGAGCACAGATGGGTTTGTGCAGATAAAGACACATTGAGGAAGATTTCTGCCAGATCCATGAATAGGATCAAGAGAGCAGCTGCTAAAATACCATTACATAGCAAACAGATATTTGAAGCTGCTGGTGCCTCTGGAGTCCCACGGACATCAAGGTCTAGAGTCCTCCAGAGTCTTGCAGAAACGGCTGCATTGGGCAGAAAAATACATTAAGACTAAGTTTCAAACAGTCCTGTTCACTGATGAGTGCCGTGCAACCTTGGATGGTCCAGATGGATGGAGTAGTGGATGGTTGGTGGACGACCACCCTGTTCCAACAAGGCTGTGACGTCAGCAAGGTGGTGGTGGAGTCATATTTTGGGCCGGAATCATGGGAACAGAGCTGGTCGGCCCCTTTAGAGCCCCCGAAGGTGTAAATATGACCTCTGCAAAGTATGTGGAGTTTATGACTGACCACTTTCTTCCCTGATACAGAAGGAAGAACTATGCTTTCCATAATAAAATCATCTTCATGCATGACAATGCAGCATCTCATGCTGCAAAGAATACCTCTGCATCAATGGCCGCTATGGGGATAAAAGGAGAGAAAGTCATGGTATGGCCTCCATCCTCCCCTGACCTCAATTCTATTGAGAACCTTTGGAGCATCCTCAAGCAAAAGATCTATGAGGGTGGGAGGCAGTTTACATCCAAAAAGCAGCTCTGGGAGGCTATTCTGACATCTTGCAAACAAATTGAAGCAGAAACTGTCCAAAAACTCACAAGTTCAATGGATGCAAGACTTGTGAAGCTGCTATCAAATAAGGGGTCCTATGTTACAATGTAACGTGACCTGTTAAAATGTTTAAAAAGTTAAAATGTTGTTAAAAGTTTGATTGAAATAGCTTTTGATTTCAGTAAATATGCTGCAAACACAGCAAATGACAAGTTTCAGTTCTTTACAACCTATAAAGTGTTTTGAAACTTACTGTGCGTAATAATTTGGAACAGTGCATTGGAAGTGTTTTATGTTTAAAAAAAAATTCTGTTATTAGGAGGTTTGTTCAATAAAATTTGAATTCAACTCTTAATAGTTGATAACATGAGAATTATGCTGACTGTTATTTACATCAATTATTTAGGTAAATGAGAAAAATATCATTTGCATAATAATTTGGAACAGGGTGTAGGATAGGGGTGCATTTTTGTTTTAAACTTATTTAATTTTATTTTTTGTGTGAAAGCATGGGTTATGACAGGTCCTCTTTATGGTGTGTGTGTGTGTGTGTGTGTGTCTGCCTGTCTGTCTCCTTCCGCCACCTGTAAAAGTGATTGGGCAGCTGTATAGCCACTCGGATTACTTTTACCTTGTAGGAAATTGCCTGGTGAATGGAATACCAGCCACCATCCTTGTTTAAACATTTCCTAACAATCAAAAACTTATTTACATGTCCTTGTTGCTGATTTCCTACAGTCACTGAATATGTAATCCATCTTCTGGTTCACTTAGTAGTTGCTCTGAAATAGCCTATTAATTTTCAAATCAAACCTTTAATTCTCTTTGGTTTCCTTTTTGTAAGACCAGTGGCTGCTATGCCTCCTATTTCCCCTGCCACTGGTCTTGGCACATCCCTTCTGTAGTTCTCCCTCCATGAAGCAGTGATGTAATTCAGCTCCACTTGCCATAGTGGGCTGACCAAGACTGACACATTCAATGTCTACATACCTAGTGTACCTGCCCGCATTAACTACAATTCCTTGTGACTTATGGGAACTGTAGTTTCCTTTTACTGCAGAGAGAGCGGAGTGGATATGTTGTAATGCCTGTTGTTAGACCTCCTCCGTGGCAGAACAGATGCTGTTATCTTTTAAATTACAGAGATGAGGTCCTGAAAATTCAATTAGGCATTTCTCCTAATTTGGGAAGGATTTTCAAACTTGTATTAACTGTATAGTATTTTTTCAAGTGGGGGGGGGGGGGGTGTACTAATGGGTGATTTTTTTTTTTGCCTATCTCGGAGTTCTTCTTTAAGTGAAAACTTTTTTTTTTCTCTAGTTGTTTTGTTGTTGGAGTGAAGGGTGGAATCTCTTTTATTTGTTGCTTTCATGCTGATCGTTTTTCTTTAATACCCCGCACCAGAATAGTTTAGCAGATGAGTCACTATACATTGACTTTCTTGGTCTGTCTATTTTGGGTCAGTAGCTCAAAGCATTGAATCTAGATCAGCAAGTGGCATTTTCAGCAATGGTAGCCTCCATTTATTTTTATTGACAAGGGATTTGCTAAAGAATAAAAACAAGGATAATAAATCATGTGCAGGGCTCAGTTCAGGCATTCATTTTCCCCCGTGTTTGTTTTGTGCAGCAGATCTTCTTATGCCTGATTTGCTCTATAGTGTCGTTCCATTTACGTGATGTATTGCACCACTATAAGGGATATCCAGACACTATCACATCATGCCATAAGTATGGATCCCTGAATGGCAGAACTTTCCACTCTTTGGGGACTGCTATATGAATATATACAAATTTGTTGTAGTTAGCCTCAACCCCACAGTTATGCTGTATGTGCTGCTCATTTGGTCTAAGGAGCTCAGCGCTGAACAAACTGTTGGCGCTATATAAATCCTGTATAATAATTAATCGATTACTTGCCTTAACCCATGGTCCCTCAGGCTCCTTCCATGCTGGGCGATTGGCCACAGTAAGTCGCTTCTCTCTGTCCCCCTCACTTAGGTCATCATGCTTGAAAATACATTTACAAATCTTAAATGTACTTTTTAAGCTCAGAGTGACGCTTTTTAGTTGTTTTACAATTAGTATATGTGATGCTTTTGAATTAGCTTCTTTCTGTGTCAGGCCCTTATCCTTTGTAATAAAATGTATAATTATGCCTGTGAGATGAATAATTTCTTCATGATTATAATACGGTTTGTGTGGAACTTTGTTCATATGTATAGGGAACAGTAGCGAGGGTTGTCAATATCCAGCATGGTCTGTTTTTTCCACTAGGGCATCTTTCATCAGTTCCTTGTATTGTGTATGTGTAGCCTGAAGCAAAGTACTGTGAACGGATGTTACTGACACTTGCATTCCTCTGCCTTCAGAAAGGAATTCCATGCAAACAGAAGTTTGTATCCGGTAGCTTCAAGTTGCTCCTGGGCCGTAACACAGCATCTTCAGCATGCAAGGAAATGAATAAAGCAGGTAATATTGTTATTGGTTATGTTGTGTTACTGTAGCCAGTAGATCTATCCTTTGTCTCTGACATTGCTTTACAAGTTGTATCGCTTACAAAAAGATGTGTTTTTTTCTTTCATTTGTGGATATTAATTTACAGATAGCATTTTAGTTTGCAGTGGTATAGAAAAACATAATTTTAACTCCTGTGTTCCTGTTGACGAAAAATAACAGAGGAATAACTACGTAAAGGGTGCTTCATTTCATGTGGTTTAACCTCTTCTGATCGCTTATTTTTTGGTACTTAGGATATAATACAAAACGTGCTATTGTTGTGTGGGTCGGTTATGTACAGAAGCTGTTGATTGTCCTTGGGAGTCCTTGTACAGTCCCAGCTGATTAATTTTAGCTCAGTCTGGAAAATGCTCAAAAACTTCTAGAGCGGTCAACTATGCTAACACAATCCATCCACCCTCAGGGCCAATACTCATGAGAGATGTGCTTAAAAGTACTTTCAGTGGAATGGGAGTAGGTGTTCATAATTACCTGGACTGCCTGATAACTTGACTGTGAGTGGCTTGCAGTCATTACACAGCCCCTGACTTGGCTTAGCACTGCCTCCCATGCAGCCTTAGATCACATATAAATGTTGATCCATTTCTCCCTGGTAGCAATGTATAGATGCGTATAATTTAGACAAGAATTGTGACATAGAGATCAAGGCTCTCAAAAAATAAAATAAAAGTTGAAAAAATTAACACTTTATCAATCCCACCTTGACACATTAGATTCCAAATGAAGGACTTGCAAAAATAAAATTTACAGGAAAAGTATAGCCAAAGCTATGCTGTTCGTCATGCACTCCTGTGATCTTTTTTTAGCTGACAGCAGGCTAAAATCCACCCAGAAACCTGGACCTGCACCTTGATCAGCCTCTTAGTGATCCACAAGAGCCTGAGCCAGCCCCTCCCACCTTCTTCACAGCCCAGCACTACAGTGAGCGATGTAGGGGCAAAGCACAGAGTCGGAGACTGAGAGTCATGGCCCTCTGCTCAGAGCTGAGAGGAGAACTGAGTGATCAGCTGTCTTTGTTTGCTCCGTTTTCAAAGAGCTTAGATCGAGGTGAGTATAATTTTTTTTTTTTTTTTTTCTTTTTTGAAGTCTGTACTTTTTTTTTTTTTTTTTTTTTTTTTTTTTAAACAATTAGTGCCAAATTATTACTTGGGTATAAAAGTTTAAAAGTAATGTTGATACTTTTTAGTTGCTACCTAAATAAAGCCCTCAGTCAGCACAAAGTTGATGCACCCAAAAGGTCTAAGCAAACTGCTCAAATGCATATATAGGAACATTACAGTATGTGATTCTGAACAAGTGATCATTCTGACAGCCAATCATAGTATTCACGTGATCTGGAAGCCCTGGCATAACAGTGCTCTTAACCTGCCTAGCGGTCTGATTATTTCAGATTTTTGGTGCTGAAAGCGGTACCATTATTTTGCATGGAAATATGTAGTTTTTTTTTATTGTAGGCCTGTAATTTTTAGGAATAACTCACTGAAATCTGTCCGAACAAGAGTCTAGTAAACATCCCGGGTATGATAAAATTTGAAACACGAAATCATAAATTATAATTTAATAAATAATCATAAAAAATAATAATATAACAATAATACATTTAATTCAATAATATAATCAAACCAAAAACACTGAAATTTGAAATAGAGCGCCAAGTTCGCACATTGCTGAGCAAAGTCGCAAAATCGTTTTCAGTGTCTGATGACGAATTTCCCCACGAATCATTATCACTCAATTCTGCAAGTGGTTCTAATTTACTATCGCTGTTCCCCAGCTGATCTAAACCCGCTTTTGACCTATAGGGACACTTTTTGGATGCCATGGACTTTTCTTAGTTTCCAGGCAGAAAGAACAGACAAAATGCAAGCAGGGCACAGGACAAAGCACTAGGGAAAAATGTATGTGAAATGGGTTGAAACAGCAATGTTTTGCTATGTAAAATTTGTTTTGAAAAAAATATTTTTTAAAATTTTCAAATTTCCCGCCGCCGGCGCCCGTACGTCCCGATGTCATAGGGACCGGAACACAGAAGCCGGATGCCGGCATCGGCCGGAGGAGATGGCCGGGGACGCTGCAGGGGACACATCGCGGGAGCGAAGGACAAGGTAAGCTCTGCAGGGACTTCCTATGCAGCCCCGCATGGTAAGCCCGAGTGTAGCTCAGGGTTACTGCTTTTGGCACTGACATTTTACCCCGAGCTACACTCGGGAATACCGCTAGGGAGGTTAAAGGGCTGGTTCCCACTGGCTGAAAGTTGATACACAACTGGCAATCCCCTGTACAGCAGCACTTGGAGAAGGAGGTGACCTACATGGGATCAGTCATTTGTTTGTGCTGTGTGTTGTCCAGCATCATTTATGCTTATGAAGAACATGCTGACAGGAAGAGAAAATAGATAATCTTGTCAGTCCTTCTGCACCTTATTGTCCAGTCACAAAATAGGAGCAGGCCTGTGTCCTATCTTTAATTGCTGCTGAAAAAATGTAAAGGATAAGTTCACCTTTTAGAAAAAAAATGATAAATGCACATTTTTTTCGCAGTATATCTGCTTTCTTGTATGGGATGAACGAGCAAGCAGATATACTGGCAGGAAGAATTGGTGAACTACCACGGCGCTTCACAGCGCCATGGTAGTTCATTGAGGACTACAAGCTGATGGCCGCAAAGGTGGTTGGGACTTGTAGTCTCTCATTCACAGATGACTGTGAATGAGTGATGTGGCCGTGTGGGTGGAGACCCACATGGCCATGGTTTTTAATATTTGACCCCTAGGGACGGGGGGAGAAGATCCCCACTAGTTGTCAAAGCTGGGAGCGAGAGGGAGTGGGGGCCTATCTGATTGTAACATGTTACATCCTAAATATGGATGTAACATGTTACGAAAGGTGAACTTATACTTTAAGAGCAACAGATTGATTGATTTTGCTTTATTTTAGGTCTCTGTAAATCTCCAAACTGATTAGACAGAAATGCAAATCCTTTGGCAAATAAGACCTCTCTTATATATGTATTTTAACTGTGTATTTAGCCGTTTGCCATGGAGTTGAGCTTCAAACTGCCCAAGTTCGCTCACTGCTCCACATCTTTATTAAAGTGATACTAAAATATATGTTCCATTTTCGTAAACCTGAACCACTTGCCCTCTAGAGGATTTACTCCCCTTCCTGAACAGGCCATTTTTTGCGATACGGTGTGCGTTACTTTAACTGACAGTTGTGTTATCATGCAACAGTGTACATAAATGAGGTTTATGGGCTTTTTTTTTTTCCACAAATAGAGCTTTCTTTCGGTGGTATTTTATCACCTCTGCGTTTATTTTTTGCGTTCTAAACAAAAAGAGACCGTCCATTTTGAAATAAAAAAACAATATTGTTGACTTTTTGCTATAAAACCTATCCAATAAAACAATTTTGAATAAATCTAATTTTTTCATAAATTCAGGCCAAAATGTATTCTGCTACATGTCTTTGCTAAACAAAATCCCAATACTTTTGGTTTACGTGACAGTTATAGCATCTACAAATGACATATATACTGGCATTTTTATTTCTTTATACTATTAATGGTGGCAATCAGCGACATAATGGGACTGTGGCGGGCATTCTGACACTGGGTGGGAACTGACTAACTGCCACTGACATCCCCGGTGACAATAAAACCGTGATCAGTGCTAATAAAAAGCACGTACACTGTACTAATGACACTGGGCAGGAAGGGGTTAACATCTGGGGCGATCAAAGGATTAACTGTGTGCTGTTTTACATTATGTGCTGTGTGTGTTTTACTACAGAGACATGCTGCTTTGTATTTCTCTGCTGTGCAGAGAAATACATAGCAGCATGTCCTTGCTGACAGGCGAGAGATTCCTGTGTTTACACACAGTTCTCTCCCTTGTCAGCTTTCCCCGATTGCTGAGTGCTGGCCAGGACCCGGTGATTGACATCCCAAGCTGCCAATGGCGGCACGTGCCACCTACCCGGAAAGGTAAATCACGCATATATGCGTGATTTTGCTCAGCCCTGCTGCCCTGTAGCAGTACTTTTACTACAGTGCTGCAGGCAAGTGGTTAATGCAGGTAATGCATTAAGATAAGAAAGCCTTTTGGCTTTAGAACCACTTTGTTACCCATTAATTTCCAGTGCTTGAAAGCAAGAAAAAATTCCAGCATCATACAATGCAGAAAAGCCATTTTGTCTAGCTTGCCACTCTGCTTGCGTTCTACTTCTTTTTATGGTTAAAAATATTTTTTCTGTTTCTTGAGAACCACAAAACAAAAGCATCAACTAGGGGAGGGCCACCATGGGGTATTTGCAGCTACTTTTAGGGGCATCAGGCGGTTTTATATATTTTTTTACTGCTTCCAAACGGCCCTTCATATTATCCTGTGTCCCCATGCACACATAGATGTTTAGAAGCTTTTAGTAGCAGTAGCGTTTACCAGCAGGAAAAAAAAACCCAGGGCCAATGTGTCCAGAAAAAGCAGTGTTTTTGCAGAAAAAAATGCTGACCGCTCCTATACTCTACTAAACCCTCCTAAACTCTGCTAAACGCAGGTGCCCAGTGTTTAGCAGAGGTTTTTTTTTTTCACTGGTTAAGGAGAGGGCCAGGAAGCCAGCCGACTCATCCTTAACAGCGGATGAGTCATCAGCTGTCAGCTGATGGAAAAAAAATGTAAGAAAAAACAACACCCCCCACCTCAAAGCACCTTGTCCCCATGTTGATGAGGACAAGGGCCTCTTCTCCACAACCCTGGCTGGTGGTTGTGGGGGTCTGTGGGTGGGGGGCATATTGGAATCTGGAAACCCCCTTTGACAAGGGGGGCCCCCCATATCCCTGCTCCCCCATGTGAATTAGTTAGGGCTTACTCATGCACCAAAAAAGTGTAAAAAGTAAATAAAAACACAAGTTTTTGACAAGTCCTTTAGTGACACCTTCCCACCCGGCCTATAGCAGATTGCCAGGAGGGACACTCACAGTTGTGACTGGGCGTCATATGACGTCCTGTCAAATGTAGCCGTTCACGCAGCCGCGCGATCGATCAACCCGATGACATATCACTACACCGACCCATTGCCAGTGTCATGTGACTACTGTGGCCAATCACAGCATGTTGATTGTATACAATGGATGGCTTCCTGTCATGCCATTCATTGTATACAATTGTGTTGTTAGCTGTGATTCTTCAAAGCAGTCACATGATACAGACAGGGCCAATCACAGCCCATCTGTATCATGTGATGAGCTTTGCCCAATCACAGCTAATCAAAACGAAAGACTGAATCAGTTTCATTCAGTAACAATGATAACAAATATCAATGAAATACATTGATATTAGCAACCATAATGTGTAAAACCCTGATCACTTGCCCAGAGTAGTTCAATGTTACTATGGTAGCATTGTATTGCTTTGATCAGTGTGTTGTAAAAAAAAGAAAAAATAATGTAATAAAAAATATAGAAAAATTTTAAAATAAAAAAAAATGTAATTATGTTTATTTCTTTTTACATACTGTCACTAGTCAGTGTCCCTGATAACCGCCACACCAGTTATATAATCACGCTGTACTGGACTAGTGACAATATGTTAAAATCACAATTTTTTTTTTTTTTTAATTTCTACGTTTTCCAAAAAATTGTAACAAAAAGTAACCTCCAAAAAACTCACTAGGCCTCTTGCTAAAATACCTTGGACTGTCTTTTTTCCAAAAATGTGTAATTTGGGGGGTATTTGTACTATGTTGGCATTTTCAGGCCTCGTGAAATGAGATTGGCCGTCAGTACATTGATCGATTGTCAGATATATATATCATGGTTTGTGGAATCTTTAACTTTCCTACAGACTCAATAATATCTCCTAGTTTGTGGTATTTTCACTAAAGAAATGCAGCAGAATACATTTTGACCTATATATATGAAGAGATTTTATTTATTTGCAAAATTTTATAACAGAAACGAAAAAGGAGTTTTTTGTTTTTTGTTTTTTTTTCCAAAATTTTTCAGGTTTTGTTTGTTATTTAGCAAAAAATAAAAACCTCAGTGGTGATTAAATACCACCAAAAGAAAGCTCTATTTGTGTGAAAAAAAGAAACATTTTTTATGGGTACAGTGTTGCATGACCGTGCAATTGTCATTAAAAGTGCGATAACACCGAAAGCTGGAAATTGGCCTGGGCAGGAAGGGGGTAAAAGTGTCTGGTATTGAAGTGGTTAAAAAATATGTCCCCTGATATAGGGCCATCATCAAACATGAAGCCCGCCGACCCTGAAAATAGAAAAAACCCTCTGGTCGTGAGGAATACTTCTGACATCTGTCAGCTCCGCTATCTGACTACTCTTGAATAACTAAGGGGCAAGGCCATCTGGTGACTTCTCCAGGAGATCCGCCCCCTTTTGACGTCACCGAACCAGCATGCCCCGTGTTGTTTTGTAGGTTAATTTAGGTCTCTCTACCTTAGCCATCGAGTGCCTGGAGATCTTAGCCACGTGCTTGTTTGCTGCAACAGCCCTGTATGGAATCATGTGGGTTTGAGGCACTTCATGGCAGATGCATGTGGATGAATGACTGATTGTTTTCTGTGTCCTCTAGGCTGACAGCTTCTCCACCTGCAACTCTTGTGACAGGTGGTCTGTCCTAGAAGGTACCCATTTTGTTTCCACAGGATGGTTGTTTAGATAAACCCCCTATTGGAAGGTTGAAAGGCATTCAGCTACCCCATTTGTCTCCTTGTCCCCCTGATTTGTAGAAGTTTGGGGCTGGTCGGTCATACTCAGAAAACTTCCTCTCCTTGTGTGGCTCTACAGCTTTATTAGTGCTGAAGGGCACCTGGCCTGGGTGTTTTTTGCACTGGTTGTGTACCCACTAAGTGCCCTTTCTTTAGCTGCTGTGACCTTGTGTGCCCTAGCGACTGCCGCTGCAGGTCCAGCAGCTCTTTTGTTTGAGGGATGGAGCCAGCCAATGACATTACTGCTTTTCGCCCTGCTTAGATTGCAGGGAGGAGTGTGGTTTTGGCTGTGCGTGGACAGGTTTTTACGTAGCATCCCTACCTTGGGTGCCTTTCATAGAGCAGAAGGGTTTGGGTTAGGTTGAGACAGTGCTTGGGACATAGCTCCTAGCAATATCCTTGCAGTGTGTTGCATCCTGCCTGGTGTCAGTCATTCCATCTATGGCAGCTACTTCTTTCTTTGGTGTCTTTCGCTTTTGGGGTTTTGCCTCTGCTACATGGGCGTGCTGCATGTACTTTTCTCCTTTTGAGGTTCTAGGGGCTGTTTGTTGTTGCAGTGCCCTATACGTGTCAATGCTACGGACCCTCACCATTGTGGCTTGTTGGTCCATATATCGCCCTATGGATTTGTAGGCTCCTTTTCCCCCACTAGATGCCCTATTGGGACTGTGGGGTATTTTGAGCAATCTGTTCCCATGGACACCCTCGCTGCGGTTTCGGAAGGATATGTGTTGCATGGGGAGCAAAGGCTTGCACCTAAGGCAGTTAGAAAATGCCCTTTCCTCGTTTTCATGCAGAGGATGGGTCTGCTACGTGGCCCGTGTGGTCTGTAGAATGTTGGCTCCCATTTCTTCTGGTAGTTAGGAAAGCTCTTCTTCACAGAACTTTCTGCAGAAGTTGTTCACGTCTGCCTTGATTATGTCTGTGCATGAAATACCTAAAATAAGGAACTGATTATGAAATAAATATGATTTTAAATCTTGACCATAGATGCACTTTAATATATCTTTTTTCCAAAAATAATGGTTAATGTGGAAGAAAGGCCTAACTATAAGGCTCCATGCACACTGGGTGTTTTAATAACGCTGGTAGCGTTAGGTGTGTAAAGTCACGTTAAAAATGCAAGATTTTCTAGCAGTTTTGTATTAGTGTTAAGCGCGTTTTCCACGTATGTGGTTTTTTTTTTTTTCTAGCAGTTTTTACACACAAAAATAAATAATTTTGCTTAAAAAAATCACATTTTTACAGCTAAAAAAACTCTCTAGAAACCCACTAGTTCTTGGAATTTAAAGCGACATTAAACCTTTGTTGTTTGTTACTTTAGTGTAAAGAAAAAAAAAATTGTTATGCTTACCTGCTCTGTGCAGTAGTGTTGCACAGAACAGCCTGGACCCTGTAAGCTCCAAGGAGCAGGGCCCTCCTATCCCTCTTGTATTGAACTGTATTGTTGCTGTATTGTCTTCTGTTATATTGTAAAGCGCTGAGCAAACTGTTGGCGCTATATAAATCTTGTATAATAATAATCCTCTTCTAGGGTGCCCTGTCGGTGCTCCAGGCTCCTCCTCTTCGGCGGGTGCCCCTGTGGAAAGCCATTTTCCATGAGGACACCCATGCATACTCACTCCTGAGCTGCCTTGTCTGTGTCCGTTGACACAGAGTGGGTGGCTCGGCCCCAACCCCCCACTGTCTCAGCACAGCATTTGATTGACGGCAGTGGAAGCCAATGGCTCCTGCAGCTATCTGTTCAGGGAGAAAGGCGATTAGCTCCGAATGCTGCTGTTCTTGCACACATCGCTGGATCGGATTAGGTGAGTTTAAGGGGGGCCTTGGGGGGCATCCTGCAGCACAAAAGCTGTTTCACCATAATGCATAAAATTAATTAAGGTGAAGAACCTTAAGGCTTTTAAATCACTTTGAGACTAACCTCCGTTTCGTCACATAAAAATCACTCTTGTATTCCCTTTAGATTTTAGAGTTGCTCTAATTGCTTAAAAGTAGCAATAGGGAAAACCACGTTAAAGAATTGGCTTTTTCCTAAGTTTCCATTTCTTTCAACAATGTATCCTGATAGGACTGCAAATGTAAAAAGTTTGGTACAAAACTGAGAGATATTTTGGGGAGAGAAAAAAAATATTGTGTATGCAAGACATTTAATGCTGCTAGTCTATAAATAGTTAAAATGTTGTTAAATTTGAGAACTTGTCTATTCATTATAATTATAGTTGTTGGAGTGAATTTGCTGCTGTTATCATACCAAAAAACATTTACAAACCAAGTGGGCTTTCATGCGTGTTGCAGAGGAGAGGCTTCTGTTTAGCCACTGCCATAATGCCCAGATCAATGAAGGACTTTTGTCCCATCTCTAGACAGGATCTCTGGAAATCAGTGACCCTAGGTTCACACCTAAGCGTTTTCTGCAGCGGTTTGCTGAAATGCACTACAGTCCATTCAATATGATTTCCTATGGGACAGGTTTACATTTCCGCATTTTCACCTGATGCGTTTTTTGGAAAGGGAGAGGGACTTTTTTTAATGCAAAAAGTTGTGAGTTTGGTTCTGTAGACTTCAATGGAACCGCTGCAGAAAAGCATGTAGTTAATTTTTTGCTGCTTTGTTTGTGTTTTATGCATTTTAAATCTGCCTAGCAACAAGAAAAAAATAACGCAAAACACGGCAAAAATGCACATGCAAAACGCAGTGCAGAAACAGATCAAAAGCAAACTGCATAGGTGTGAACCTAGCCTTAGAGTGGCCACGGGTTCTTGGTCACATCCCTTCTCCCCTGATTGCTCAGTTTAGCTGGGCGACTAGCTCTCGAAAGAGTCTGGATTGTGCCAAACTTGTTCCATTTGAGAATTATGGAGGCCACTGTGCTCTTGGCAACCTTCAGTGCAGTATTTTGTATATTTAGTTGACAGTACTTTTCTTAGTCTTACAGTTACAAGAGATATATTTGTTATACCCTCTGGATGCCATAATTCACTCAAATGTTTATTTTTTTTTTCTTTTTTAGTGGACTGGGAATGCAGCATCAGAAACTGTTTATTTAGCTGTACTGCATGGTGAACTGTGATACACCGGTAGTGGAGTGTTACAGAGGTAAGTTATAATTAATTTATAGAGTGTTTTTGCAATAATGCAATACCCTAGTTTCAGTAAACCTTTCATGCTGTAAGACCTGTGGAGTTCTGGTATAGCAAGGACCAACTGCCTGCAAAATTCAGCATCTCACAAACTCTGATACTTATACCAAATTCTGATACATATGCCACGTGCAGAACATCCAACCTCTACATATTTATCATTGTGAAACCCTTTCCATGGTAATAAATATTACAACCCCTAACTTACCTGATATTCTAGAGGTTGTTGTTTTGTTTTGTTTTTTTCTTTTTCTCTCCACAGTTCTATATAAAATCATTGCCCAGGGAACAATAAGTACAAGTGTGTTACCTAAACCTTAAAGCTGTTCTCCAATCTCCTGGACAAACAGCCACTCACCTGTCTAGAGATCCAGCGCCATCCTCACCCAAGCCACTTTCTTCATCAGGCTTTGTTCTCCAGCACTGGCATCTTAACTGTAGGTAGCTGAGCGTTCGTGGGAATGGGTACCTGTCAAAACTAGGTACCCACTCATTCCTCCCAATCGGCCCGCCCACTGACGCACACAAAAATATATGCCAATTATAACAGAGTCCTGGCGGGGGAGGAGGAACAGCGGAACTTGCTCTTTTGGGTGAAGTTCTGCTTTAAATATTACCCCGATTGGGGTGGTGGTGACTTAAGTGAGTCTTTTGCTGTCATGAAGAAGCAAAGCCAACATTTTCCCCACACTATTTTGTGGTGTTATCTCCATTTCTGGGTATTGTGTATAATGCAGTAAGCTGCTTCTTTATTTAAAAAAAAAGTTTTCTGTGACTTTCCAGCTTTTTGACAGTCTGTACATTTTTTGCAAACTTTTTTTTATTTCTTCACGTTTTGTTTCTTAAAATAGGTTTTGCTTTATGTGAAAACTACTCTCAACTTTTATTACCTAGTTAGAGTGAAAGAATAGTAGCTCACATTTGTGTTACCTGATGTGATGGTTCTTGGGTTGCTTGTTCTGATGCGTTTTATGTCTGTCTTCAATTGTGTTGTCCTCTGCTCCTACAATCTATCCCATCTTGAGTCTTCCTAAGCTTTGTTGGGTCTGTCAGGTTCCTCTACCCTCTCAGCTGAGGTTTTTTTTTATTGCAGAGGCCACAAATGCGCTTCCATGCCTTCTGCAGATTCTTTATCTGACCTGACCCAGGTCTTTAGTGACCTCTGAGTCATTATTTTATTTTGTTTCACTCCAGTCTTTATTTGGCAAGCTTGCCTCTTTGGAGTCGCAGTCCTCTGCCACTACTCGAAAATTAATCGGAGACTGTTTAGACTTCTGTTGGTGACGTGTTTACTACTCAAATCTTCCTGTTGCTTTTACCAGAACTATTCCCAGTCTTAGATCTTTTCGAGCCCCTAAACCTGCAAAGGCCATCCTGGTATGCCCACTCTTCTAAGACTTCCTCTATAGAGTTTGGAAACTCCTTGACAAAATGTTTCTTTGCCCTACGTGCTTATTATCCTTTGTCTGCACCCACTGTGAGTTTGGCAGAGTCTTGCCATAAAAAAGCGGCCACCATACCAGTGAATGCACTCTTCTAAAAAGGACCATATTGATAAATTGTTGGAAGCCCTCTCTAGAGCTTTGTTCTTGCTGACTGGCCTTGCTCTGCCCCCTACCTTGACTCTTGACCTTACTTTTGTCAAACTTTGGGTAACTGGTCAGAGTCCCTTTTTAAAAAAGATCTTGTCACTGTTGCTGCTGACTCCTTTGTTATGGAATGGTTCGAAAAAATGCTTTTGGCTTAAAGAGTAACTCCAATTTTATAGGGGAAAAAATAGAAAATAAAACCATAATATAGCATATTTAAATGCAACATGAGCCTTATTAGAATTGAATGTTATTAAAAATGACCTTTCACTTTTTTAATCTGCAGCAGTGTTATTTTCTGTAAAGATCAATGCAATATGGCAACTTGGAGGCATTCTGTACACAGATGGTGTACAGAATTTTCCCTGATAATTCTTGCTTGTGTGATTTGGCTTACTGTTGTTTTTCTCAAAAGTCTGCACTAAAGATACAAGCCAAATTTTTAGACTCTGCAACAAAAATGGAATATTTGGTGAGATGCTTCCAAAGTGTTAATCACTTCTAAAGGGATGCAAATACTGCAGCTTTCCTCATTAAAACACTGCACTGCAAGTACTGTACATCAGCTGATTTAATTTGAATGGGAGTGACTTTTTCATTATTTTATTTTTCTCTCAAAAGTGGAGTTACTAGTTCAGCTGTGCAGTTGTGAAGGTCTGCCAAATGTTTCCTATCTCGCCATTCCCAAGATGGGCATTTGCCCCATCTTGGATCTAAAAACCACTGAAATTCTTAATTCGAGCTCACAGATTCCTTGTGAAATCCACCAGGTTTGTCATCGCTTCCCTTGAACAAGGAGACTTTATAATTTATGCAGACATCAAGGATACATGCCTACATTTCCCTAACTTTCCATCAAATCAGCTGTGCTGCAGTGTGCAGAGATGCTTCCTGAGATTGCAATGTGTTTACCCAGGGGAGTGGTCCCTACACCCAGAGTTGTTCCAGGACCTGTGCTGTAGATGGAGGGAATGCTGGATATGGACCTTCTGGGTGACAGTTTCAAAACAACTGGACAGGTTTGTCTCCGGGTATGGAGATCCTCCAAGTTTAGTGGTAGATGCTCTGGGATCAGTAAATAGTTATCTATGACTTCTTTTTTTTTTTTTTGTCTGCTTCTCAGTATTGAGATGGGCATTCCACTGATTTGCAGTGTTCTCGACTGGCCCAGGTGGATTTGGTATGCTGACTTGATAAGTCTTCTGTTGGATGCTCTTTGGGCTCTACTGGAATTTCAGGATCTTCTTTCTCAGAAACCAGTTTACCATCCTGCTTCATGGTTGCTGGCTTGATGTGATTTCTACTATGTTGAAAGCTAGGAAGTCTACTTCCCACAAGATGTATTATCGGATATGAAAGAAATGCTTGGTTTAGTGTGTTTTCAGACTTCCACCCTGGGAGTTCTTTGTGATGACTCTTCCTCTCCTTTCAGCTGGGTCTGGACCAGATTTTGGTTCTCAGGACCATCCAGAGTTAGTTTTTTGCCTTTTCTTTTTTTTAGTGATGGGTAACCTCACTTCTTGATCGAGAACTTTTGTCTAGGAACTTTACTGTGTAGCTTCCTTTGTTCATACCTCTGTGATTCAATGTGATCTGAATCTCATTCTCTTGGTGCTTCAGAAACTGTCATTTTGAGCTCATTGTAGACATTCCTCTGTCTACTTGCAAGCACAGAGTGGTATTGCTGGTAGCCATCACCACTGCAGGGCAAATGTCTGAACTGGCAGCCTTATCCTGAAGGGAACTTTTTTTGGTTTTGCATAGGAACAAGGTGGTGTTGAGACATGGTAGTGTCTGCCTTTCACCTCGCAGGGCTTGTGCCCTTATTCCTCTGTTCAGCTTCAGTTCACCAAAAGGAAATTTCCCTCTATTGTCTAGATGTAGTTTTTGGCCTACCTCTGAGCCACTGCATCTTTCAGAAAGAATTGCTCTATTTTTGGCATCTTGCACCATCTCTAACAGGCTTTCATCCAAGCGTTTTGTCTCCAAGGAGGGGGTTTCCACACTTTTCTTTCAAGGCACATGCTAATAGATTTCTGAGTACTTCTTGGCATCAAGCAGCAGTTTCCCTGATTTGCAAGGCTGGCATTTTTTTCTCTTAAGTTGTCACCTTCTCTAGGTTCTGCCAGGTGGATGTTGCAGCCTCATCTGATGCCACCTTTGGGCATGAGGTCTTTCAGGCAGCTTTTGGGGCTGCAGTCCATCTGTTTCTTTTTTTTCTTTTTTTTTTTTTTTGTATGTGTGCTGCCCACAACTTAGATTGACTACTTTTGGCTGTCCCAAATGTGATGGACTTTGTGTCCCTCAAGTGAAGCGATTCTACCCATTGACACCCACCATGATTCTGGGCCACGGTATGTTCTGTGCCTGATCACTTCTCTAAGCACCATAACATACTGCTCCCTGTCATATATCCCAGATTCTGATGTTCCGCCCTGGGGCTTGGGAACAGCATGGTGGGTACCGTTAGGTAGGGCAAATGGAGATCAGCAAATCTGTTCGCTGATCCTCCCTTTGATGAGTCAAACTGAAAGCGACGTGTTATATCACTTCCTGGTTCAGAGCTGTCATTCCCTAGCTGCTGTGGCTGGAGTAGTGGCTAATAGATGACAGGAGAGACATCAGAGGTCTAATTGACCCCTGATATCTTATTAAAAATAACCTTTACCGTATTACAAACACATAGGAGACCATCCGTTATGTGAAAAATTAACTCAAAGTAAACAAAATAAGTTTAAAACTCCCATGTGCATGCACGTACATACATAAATGCAAGTGCTGGGAGCAGTTGTGCATGAAAATGACCATTTCAATACGTTACATTTTCATATGCATGCTGAAGTGAGAATAATAATTTTAGGGCCATAATTCATGATTAACTCCAAACTGATGACTTTGTAAAGACTTTTAAAGTGTTGCCTAATATCAATTTACCAGCTCTCAGCTGATCCCTGCTGAAATGGCTGAGATTCAATCCATCTATGGCCAGCTTTAGAGTTTTAGAACCCGTTAACATTATTATTATTTTTTTTTTTTTGCTTTTTGTGTCCCACTTTTGGGTGATACGCTCTATTTTTCCTTCTGATCATTGTCACTGGGATCGAAAGTGAGTAAAGATTTAAAAGTTTTGGTTGTCATCAGAACAGAAATAGAGGTGAAATCTTCAATGGGGACACTTGTTCCAGTGACAGCTAGAAGGACATTTCCCTTTATTGTATTTCTTCGTATTTCCTGTAGTGTTCACAGCACAAAATGTGAAGGGAGATTTCCCCAATGAGACAAATGTCAAAATAACCTAACAGGGTTCATAACCATTTCTGATGTGGCATTCATCGCGGCCCCAATGCAGAAGCTTATCTTAACTTTTTTCCAGAGAAATTAATTCATGGGAGACAATATTAGGCCTCATGCACACGGGGCATCTGTAAAAGCCCCTCTGAATGCCAAAACTGCTAGCGAGAAAATGCTACTTAAAAAACATTATAAAAGCCATGTATTTCACAAGTGTTTATACGTGTATAGCTTTTGAGAGTAAATTCATTCTACTGGCCAAAATATTTATTTTGGCCATTGGAATTAATGTGCATACACTTTGTCTAGTGTTTTTATTGTGCATTCACACACATTTTGGACGATTTATGAGTGTGCTTTTGGTGTGTTTTTTTTTTTTTTTACCCTATTATGCCTGTAAATGCCTATGTATTCATGGACACACAGACTTGGATAGAATTGCTTTTCAGGCTGAAAATAAAAAAAACACTCAATGCTTGTATAAGCGACTTTTTAGGATTCTTGCGCATGAGGCTGTATTCTTGTGACAGGATTGTTTAAAAAAAAAAAAAAAAAGAAAATAAACGAATATGCTAAGCTTGCCAAGTTATTTTTTGTAGTTTTTCTTATTTCAATTTTGTAAAGGTATGCATTATTTTTATTATTTTTTCTGAGCTCTATATAGTGTGTGTATATGTGTGTGTATATATGTATGTATATATATATATATATATATATATATATATATATATATATATATATATATACGCTGGGAGTTCAGCTATCGCTATGCTTAAGCGTTCTCACACTGAACCTTCATGACCGTGATCCTGCAGAGTTGTTTGCAGCCATTCTACCTGTCCCTTCACTCATCTTGACCAATCACAAAAAGCTTTGCATTATACGATATATCAAGTGGCAGTGTACATCTTGTTGGATTTAACCCCATTATAAAACAGCATATTTTTAAAAGTGCTTCAATTCCTGGCGTCTTGCTTTTAAGACATACCCATCTTTTTGCTGAACTTAATGAGGTATATAATTTACATTCTAAATAGAATGTCAACATCTAAATGCATAGGTGTGATAGAAATTTATCCAGAGGTAGGTGGAGGCTCTTCTACCTTTCCTGTTCTGAAACCTGCAATTTTCTTGCTTGTATTAACTTGAAAAAATGGTGTGTCTCAAAGTTGGCAGTGTGTTGCACAAAGCTGCATACTTTTTTTTTTTTTTTTCATTTTTTTAAACTAGGCTAGTCATACATGTGCCATTAGATTCCTGCAATGCACATATTTCATGATACAGAATTCCCCAAATCCAGTTCTAGCCATACATCCACACTGCTACCTGAGGTGTTTAGATAAGCCTCAGCACCTGTAGTTGTGTAAATACAAAAAAATAACCACGTCTGAGAGGATGCAGCTCCTCTTTAGTTGACAGTTTTTTACCTGACTCAATTGATTTCTTAATTGGATTTTTATTCAGCAGAAACCTACTGCAAAATTAGCTGTGTATGGCTAGCATAAGGCGAACATGTACTGACTTTGGGGTACCCCGTGTCTTGATTAGGAGTTCAGTTCCGCCATGGGCAGAGTGGCTGACTGGTTCTTAAGAGTAGTAGCTGGGTGGATGGTGATGAAAGCCACAGAACGGACACGGGACTCGATTGGCTGCTCCTTTAGTGATGGTGAGAGCCCTCTAAAGGACCTCTATGATATTCCACCTGGCATTCACCAGAGCTTCTAGTGGTGGAGATGTTGCACTGCAGGTGATATTACTATGAGCGGGTGAGTTTCTTTTACAGCATTGGGGCTCTGTATATACAAGACAGTGGGGTACACTAAAAAATAGGCAGGAAACACAAGAACATACTAAAGGACCAACAAGGTACACAGTCTGGTAGTGCACAGGTGCAGATAAGATGGCTGACTGGAACTCACAGGGGAAGCAGACAAGTAAATACCAGACTGAAAGAGAGGCACAGAGGTGAAGGGGCAAGTAGGATTGCAAGGAGTGACAACAGTAGTATACAGAGGGACACAAGACTAGGAAACACTGGGAGTAAGGAACATTGGGAATCGCAGGAGGCACAGGGAAACATTCAATGACAACACTCATGTCCAGCTGATAGCATGTGAACGCATTGCTTGAACACTGAGCAACCTGCCCGCTAGCCATGTAGGACAGCACCCCTCTCTGTGATTGGCCGTGGGCAAGACCTGGTGCTGGAGCATGTGTGACACCCAGCCTATAGCATTTTCATAGAGTTGAGTAGGTAAACCTTTAGTAAGACTGCAGATGTCTGATAATCCCAGTAATGTATGCATATAGCCCTGTCATATCACATGTGAGAAATTTGCGATTGTGATGATGGCATGTAGGAAGGAGGAAGTTGTTTCCGCGTAGCTGTTTTTTGTGTGTGTGAAGGTGCAAAGGCAGGTTTGTTATTCTCAGACTCCATTTGGAATTTCAAATTGCACTGCAGTGCTGGCAAAAAGCAAGCATATTTGTGTGCCATTCATTTTTAATGGCACCTAAAATGCTATGTAGTTTTGCTGCGATGGTCACATGATTCATCATGGCCAGCCACATCACGTGAAGCTTGTTACCGAAAAGAAGCTCCTGCTCACGGTTTGATGTGATTGCCGCGCAACAACCTCAGGAAAACTGCACTGCGTTTTAGGCACCATTAAAAATGAATGGTATACAAACATGCATGCTGCATTTTTCCACCTTTGTAATGTGATTTGGAATCACGGCAATTCCGCCTGCAATCCCAAGTCTCTAGATGTGAATGGATCCTGAAGATACTGTTGGGCAGAAGGAGACCCGAAGACGCATATGGCCCTTTTGAATGTTACTTGTGCATGGAGAGCTATGGAGCCTGTCTTCTTACTAACATGTTAGGGGCCTGGTTGCCTTTGACTCCTCTGCTTCTCAGTCACAGACCTGGAACAAGCATACAACCAGTGAAGTAAGATTAAGGTCAGAAGTTCACCATTGTATAGTTGTTTCAGTTAAGTGCCTGAGAAAATTTGAATGAAACAGTATGATAGTTAGACAACTGGTATTTTCAGCAGTAGAGGAAAGCAATGGTAGCTTACTTTTTTTTTATTTTTTTTATTCTATATGTACAAGTTTCCTTTAAACTTCATTAGTAGCTGCAGGTGCATGATCATTTAAAATTATGTGTATTTACCACTTCTGGGTCACTGGCTTATCTGTCCCACTGTCCACACACACTGGTGTTTGGTCCAGTTCCTCAACCCACTGGATTTGAGCTTTTCTGCAAGCTTGAGTTCCTTGAGTATAGACCTTTTTAGATCTGCATTTGCATGGACTAGATGTCCTTAGCTCTGTGGTTTTAGCTGTGATGGTTTGCTAAAAGCCTGATGCCGTTTCTTCTCATTTTTTCTCTCTACTTCTGGGTAGGTATCTGTGGCCTAAGTGCTGGGTGCTGAACGTGCTTGCAAGAAGTGTTTACTCTGCATGGGCTTTGAGGGACGACATCTCTGTTTAATGTCAGATGTTATTAAGAAAGGTGCTACTTCCAAAGTGGAAAACGCCTAAGGAGCAGACTTGCAGATCCTCTCCATCAATGTTGCTTTACGATGTCCTCAACTTTGAAGTAAACACCCTCCAGGCTTGGTTCCCCAACAATCCGCAACCCGGCATTAAACGTCTTCTGGACCCACCAACAAACCCAACTCTTTTCAGAGTGGGGGCTCATTTGCTTGGCTTTTGCAGATACTTGAAAGTCTTGCATCCCAATGTCTTTCGGGGTGCAAGCTTTCCAACCTCCCAAAGTTTTTCTTAAGATCTGGAACTCCCAACCCCCCAGCCTCTCGAGTCCTTTAAAGTGTGCAGCGCATAAGTCTATGGCCTCAAGGATGCCAGACAAAAGTTAAGTTGGTTTTGAAACTGCTGAAGGTCGGCAGCTGGAATCGCCACTGGTAAGGTGCAAAAAAAATAAATTCTAGGTAACATGACCATTTTTAGAGCTGCAATTCTATTTATCCACGATAAATGACCCAGAGATGACCACGCCTCCATTTCCTGCAACAGTTTGGGGAGCAGAATTGAATAATCGGCTTTGTACAGAGATGCTGTAGAGGTCAGTTTGATCAGTTTGATCCCTACGTAAGGGAGGGAATGTGTTTGACAAGATAAGTTAAACAGTTTCGAGCAGTTTCGAGCTGGCAAGGACATCCTCATCCAGGTTTATATTAAGAGCCTCTATTTTTGCCCAATTGACCAGCAAGCCTGAGATGCCCCTAAAGCAAACTAACAGGTCCATAAGTGACTGTAGGGAATTAGGAGAGGTAAGAAAGAGAAGCCGATCATCGGCATAAAGCGTGCATTTATGTTGTTTTCCCCCGCTCCACACCAAGAACAATTTGGGTGGGATCGAATAGCGACAGCTAAGGTTTCCATGGCAATGATGAAAAGAAGCAGAGAGTGGGGGCAACCCTGTCGCCTACTCAAGGCTATGGGAAGGGATGTTAATATATAACCCTTCACTCACAACTGGACCGAGAGGTTGCTGTACAGAGTCTCTAAAAGGACAGGAACTTAGGTCCAAACTGCCTCTTTGACACTTTATTATGGTCGTATTTATTTAGAATTTTTTGTCTAATGCTTTCCTGATATCTAGGGAAAGCAGCAATCGTTTTTGTGGTTGTCCCTGCCCTATGAGAAACAAAGGGTCGAAGTGAGATTTATAGCTCAATGAATCTGGCCTGATGAATATTTTAAAACGGCGCACTGGACCCCCCCTTCTTTTTTTTTTTTTTTTTTTTTTTTTTTTTTAACACAAACAGAATATAGTACTGATGATCCTTCCCTTAGCAGCTGGATTCAATCTGTTCTCCTCACAGAAAGAGATGGTAATGATAGAAGTGACCAGCGCTGTCGAAATGATCAGTTCAATATAGTTTCTGTATAACTGAAGATCAGACGTCCTGTATCCATCAACTTCTTCCTGTGAATCCAATCTTCCGATGCACTGATCTCTAAAATAAGAAACCGTGTAGTATGCTCAATACACTTTTCCCCTTATCCTGTCCAATGTGCTCACATTTATAATAAATAACCATATGTGTATATGTTCACTAGTGTTCTAATTTATCTACTCTTGCCCTTCATATACTTGGTGTATTCTCAGATTTACTTCAGTTTCATGTCTCCATGTGTCTGGTACTTCAGTGATTGTCTCGCGTGAAGATCTACACGGTTTAACCCAAAATACAAAATAACAATATAGTGTTAAACTGTTTTGTAAAAATCTCTCCCAGATAGAATACCACACTCTTTATAATATATTAACTGTATTTTTCCCACTAGTACCTGTAGAAGGATTTACCAAGTGTATCACTTCACCAAAGTTACTCCAAGCTCCTTATCGAACTTCCAATAAACTGAGCTTTTAACAAACTATTCCACCTTCTTCCTGCTCTTTACTGGTGTGACTTGTGTGAATGATTCCTAAAAGATAAAAACCTATAGTGTGATTATTACTTATAAACAACACTTGAAAATTAAACTTAAAGTGGAACTGCACTGCATCTGAGCACCACAAACAAAAATGCTATTTATATCTTATATCAAAGCAAAGTTTCCCATCCATCCATGTCTCCATGCTTTATTTTGCTGAGAAATAATTTTGAAAAACACCCCCATAGCATTTCTGGCAGTGGCCATCTTGAGTAAGGGCAGATGATTAATTTACTTCCTGGAATCCATCTTCCATTAGCTCAGGCATTGGCTGAGCTGAGAACTCACCCTCCTCTCCCCTCCTGAAGACTACGAGGATGTATGACATAATATGCCTAGGCAGGAAACTAGGAGGTAACTGAAGAAATGTAAAAAAAGGTTTAAAACTAGTAAATATGATGTACTTTCCTATTTATTTACTAATGCTACCAGCGTAAGAATTAAAAACGGTCAATGTTGATTGAGAGACTGAAGTTCCACTTTAAAACCACTCACATTTCCATAGCTCCAATATATTGCATATCCCTTTAATTGATCCAGATCCACTGTATGGAAGTGTTTTAATAGTGTAATTCCATGCACCTTAACATATCGGTGCCTTTCAAATCGATTTCCACCAAACACCTTCACTTTCAACAGTCGCCTTTCTAATTCCAGCTTCTCTGCAGGGTTTCCATGCAAGACATATCATACAGAGGCCATAGTGCAGTAAATCCTCATAAAACCATATATTTATTAGAATCTATGCACTTACAAACATTCAGTGTGGAAAAACCACCTGAAACCACTTCCAAAGTAGTTGACGTGGCACTTCCAGTGTACGCGATTGTGTCAATTCCAGCGTCTTATGTCTCTTCCGACTGGTTTTGTCATTAAGACTTCTTAGGATGTGCATGTCAGACCTTTGTCCTATTTATACTTCACTTCCACCCATACTTGCCCCACATACCTCCATTTTTGCTTTAAGTGTTTATAAACCATATCACACTATATTGGGCTTTATCTTTTGTGGATCATTTGCCCAAGTCACGCTGGTATAGAACAGGAAGAAGGTGGAATGGTTTATTTAAAGCACAGTATATTGGAAGTTTGGTAAGGAGCTTGGAGTATCTCTTTGGCGAGGTGATACACTTGGTGGATCCTTCTATTCGAATGGCTTGCTATCTGAGAGAGATTTAGAGAGAACAGTATTGTACTATATTGGTATTTTGGGTAAAACCGTGTGGATCTTCATATGAGACCATCGTTAAAGTACCAGACACAAAGAGACACAGAGTTGAAGTGAATCTGAGAATAATTGATTGGATACACGCCAAGTATGTGAAGGGTAAGGGTAGATAAAGAAGAACTTTTTTTATTAACATTTACATTATTTATTATAAATGTGAGCACATTGGACAGGATTTGAGGCATGGCGTATTGAACACACTCGACTGTATTATATTTATTTTTTTGAAGATCATTGCATAGGAAGATTGGATTCACAGGAATAAGTTAATGGATACATGACGTCTGATCTTCGGTTATAGAGACAATGTTGAACAAATCTGGTCTGATACCCGCCTGTGCAGTACGAACCCTACTTGCTCAGTATGGATATAGGGGACAATGAAACCATTGAAGCGAGTGGCATAGCTTTTTTTCTACAACAGTTTTAAATCTGAATTGATCAGGTAAATCAGTCTGTAATTGGCCATGTTGAAGGGTTCTCTATTAGGTTTAGGTATGAGACTAATAAAAGTGCTTTTCGAGTCAACCTCCATCCCTTAGCGCATTCAAGTATGACAGTAAATGTGGAAGTAAAATGGAGACATATTTCTTGTAGTACAAAGTGGTGAAACCATCCGGCCAAAGGGCATTAGTAGGTTTAGAGAACTGGATGTATTGCAAACTTTCTGTGGCAGAAGTTTCCTTTTCCAAAAGCTTCCTATGGGGTGCCGATAGGGAAGGGAGAGGTAGACACGCCACTGCCGTTTCAAAATCCACTGAGGGGGTCAAACTAGAATCTGTGTACAGATTTTTGTAATAAGTATAAAATTCCTGGAGGCTAATCTTGGGGTTCTGAGTGTACCATCAGTCTTCTGCAATTGAGCGACCAGTGTCATAGACGGTCTGAGGGTCAGTTGCCAGGCTTCAACTTCCCTGGCCAGTCAGCCTGCTGGTAAAATTTAGCAGCAGTCCATCTAAGAGACTTCTCCGGTTTGTTCATAAGACAGAGGTTAAGTTCAGTATGAAGTGAGTTGATTTTATCTTGTAAGTCAAGGTGAGGATTAGCTTTGTGTTCTTTAACACTGTAAGATTTAATTTTTTTTTTTTTCACGAATCATGGCTTTAGAGTTTTTTGTACCTAGATGCCAGCTGGATGAAGATGTTCCTAACCAAGGCTTTGTGAGCTGCCCAGTTAATTTGAGGGAAGGTTTGAGCTGGATCATTTCCTGAAGAATAAAAAAAAAGCCCTTCAAATGTAGTTCATCATCAATGCAGGTGGAGGGCAGAAATCATCACAAAAACTGGAGAGTGGTCAGAACAAGCAAACTCAAATTTTTTTTTAGAAAGAAAGAGGAACATCTTGAGAGGGGGTAAAGATGTTAATCTTGGAATATGTGGAGTTTACCTGGGAATAGTAGGTAAAATCATGTTTAGTGGAGTTGAATTACCTCCACACATCTATAAAATCATATTGATGCAATAACTGCACGTATTTAGTATTCATTCTAGTTGTTCACAAAATCACATTTGGACTGTAGAAGGAGACAAGTCGCCTTGATGCCCTCTTTCACCCGCTACTAAAAGGTACCTCCCATTGGGATCCTTAAGCACGTTAAGTGATGAGAAGAACTTCTTTTTTTTTTTTTTTTAGGCAAACCTCCACTCCGCCCCGTTTCAGGTGAGTTGGCCATAAAGAATTGAGGGTATTGGCCATGAAGGAAGGATGGTCTATATGAGGACTGAAAATGAGTCGCCTGTAAAAGCACTACCTCAGCCCCCACAGAATGGTAGTAATGAAAATCCTTACAGCACTTGGCGGGGTAGTTCAAGCCCTGTGTATTATGTGTAAGAGCTGGAATCGTTTTATGGCTGTAGAAGTAGTCATGGTGGATGGATGCACAAGGAAAGCTTACTTTGGGGGAGTTGGCAATGATGAACAAAATGCAAGCTGTCCAGGGTGGCAGACAGGAACAGAAAGCAGGAAAAGGAAAAGGGCCTCTTCCCTAGGGTGAGGGAGACCCAAGTGTCTTTTAGTCCATAAAAAAATGTGAGGACCAGATGGGCACAGCAGGAAAAGTGTTCCCCAATAGAGCAGGTATTTGAATATGATTAGGGATGGGGACCCCAAGTAGAAAACACAGAAAAAAGAAAAAAACACTAAAAATAATAAAAAGGGTGGTGAAACAAGATACTACTATAAAAAAAATCTTTTTTTTTGGAGCTCTGGATTGGCGCTTGTGTTACGCCACAGAGGAGATGGAGGATGCTGGATGGTTCTTGTTCACCGAGCAAGGTGATCAGTGAGGTGATGACGGAGTAGGGGTGATCAAGCCTGCTGATGCAGTAAAGATTCTCCATCAGGGTAAGGAATGAGTCTTGCCCCGGTATGTGAGTAGCAATTCGGAAAGGGAACTGCCAGCAATATTTCATTCTCTTGGCCTGCAACGGCTGTAACAGAGACTTGAACGTGCATCTCTTTTGGACCATGGCTGGTGAGATGTCAGCAAAGATCTGGATATTGTAGCCCCTAATTTGGATGTTAGGATCTTCTCTGGCTTTTTTCATAATTTTTTTTGTCTTTGATCCCATAAAAAGGGGGTTTGATGATGGTGTATCTACTGTAGAGGAGCCATTGGGGAGAGGAGCTGTTAGAGCCCTATGAGCAGTGTCCAGTTCCAGCTTCCATCAGGTAAGCGAGTATGCATTAGCTCTAAAACTGCAGCCTAAATGTTAGCGTAAAAGTTCAGATGACCCTTATCTGAAAGTTGAATCTACAAGATTTTTTCTTGAGGTCATCTATTTTAGCCAGGGCCTCTTCCAGGCGTGCATGTAGTTGGCTGACTTGTTTTCTGCTTTATTCTGGCAACAGTAGCATCCAGTTAGTTTCTATATACTTAATGCCATCACACAAGTCACGCCTCAAGGTTTTCTGTGGTTTGTGGTGAGGCTTCTGCATTAAGTTTGTGGCCCTTCCATTTAGTCTGGCCTTTTGCTTCTTAGGTTTTCACTAAGGTGCCAGCTCCAGCGTTACGCTTTCAAACTATCCTGATAGTGGGCTACTAACGCTAACGTCCTTTTGAGAGCTTATTTGGTGAGGACTCTGGAGGACAGTGTGGATCCTAAACTTCCAGAAGTTGTCACTGGTTCCTGCCCAATACTTGCAATATCTGGGGCTGGTGATGGACATGGACCAAGGTGTTCTTCCCCAGAAAAAAAATTAACTCTCTAGTTCCAGTCCAGGAGCAGTCCAACTCTCCACTCGTAGTATTCGTACTAGTCCCACTCGAGGCAGTTCTCTTTGCTCAGTTTTCCCTTTTAAGAACCTGTAGATTTGCATTCTGTCATCATTGGATGAATTTGTTCAGTCTCTGGTCTATCCGATTCATTTGACGCCAGGTTTGACTGTGACTTTAGACACTGATGTACTGATATCTCATTTCCTGGGGTCCGAAAACACCAGAGTAGTACAAATATCCCCCCAAATAACTTCTTTTTGGAAAATAGACAGTTCAAGGTATGTAGTAAGACGAGTTTTTTGAAGTTGTATTTTTTTTTTTTGTCACCAGTCCAGTACAGCGTTATAATATAACTGGTGTGCTGGTGATCAGGAACACTGATTGGTGACAATATGTAAAAGCAGAAATTTTTTAATTTGTTTTATTTTTTTCAATTTTTTTTTTTTTAATACACTGTGACCAGAGCATTACAGTGTTACCGTTCTTTGCAGATGTGATCAGGATTTTTTTTTTTTACATATTATGGTTGCTTATACAAATATATTTCATTGATATAAGAAACCATTTTTTACTGAATTAAACTGATTTATTCAGTGTCTTTTGTTGTGATTAGCTGTGATTCGCCAAAGCTAATTACATGGTACAGATGCTGTGTTTTTGGCCCTCCATACCATTAGATCGCTGTGACAGCTAATGACACAATTGTACACAATGGATGGCATGATAGGAAGCTATTTGTTATTTACAATTGTCATGTGAACTGTTGTGATAGGTCACAGCGATCACCTGACACTGGCAGCATGCCAGTGTAGTGATCAGTCATCGGCTGTGTCTGGTGGACACAGCCGGTGACAGATTGCACCGTTTCGGAGTCTTCTGAGAGGACGTCATATGACGCCGCAATCTGTTATAGGCCAGATGGGAAGGTGTTAATATATAGAGTTGTGACTCTATTTACAATGTATCAGATGAAAAGCTCACATCAAACAAACAGCGCTGCTAGTACGGGCTCCAGCGTATGCAGTGGCGTCAGCACAGGCTCCACTCTGACGTACGTTTTGTCTGATCGCTTTTCGTCTGATAAATTGGAAGTAGATTCACAACTCTTTGTGTTAATAATGAAAAAAAGGCGGTTTTACTCTATTGCAGGCTTTTCACTTGCTCTCCCACGGAGCCTTATGTGTGTGTGATTGGCCACAACCTATTAGCTTACTTCAGCCAAAATCATTGGCTGAAATCAGTTGCCAAACAGGGAATGTTAGGGTGTGTGTGCACATGCACCTCAAACCCGGAAGAAAGATCGCAACGTACCAGTACATCGCCTGGCCTGCAGCTGCCGCCTGTTTGAAGTGCAACTACTGTTGGCAGGTGGCAAGTGGTGAAGGAGCAGTTTGTTCAGAAATGGTCCATCCCTGTGGTTGATCCTAATGTTATTCTTGCCCAACCAAGGTGGTCCCCATACCAGTGGAAAATGCACCTTCTCTTAAGGACTACATAGGTAAGAGGCTAGAATCTTTTTCCAGGGCCAGGCTATCCTTAGTTGTTGCACTACCTTGCACCTGGTTCTGGCTATTGTTTTCTGTGTCAAACCCCCTAAACAGGAATTGGTCAATCCAGCATTCTTAATAGGAAAGGTCAGCGATGGTCCAAACTGTTTTCTCTCATGACAGAGTTATTTTAGTTGTTGCATTTTGCTGTACATTTAAATTAGAGGTGCCCAACTGAGACGACCTAGTTCAACTTTTCTTATGTGCTTTCTGAATTTAGGGTTCTTTTCACACAGGCATCATTTGTTTAGTCAGGTTTTTTGCTAATAATTTCTTTTCAGCTCCTTTCAGTTTAGATTACTTCAGCCTTGTTCCCACTGGTGTTGTGATTGGTGTTTTTCAACACTGGAAGAATGCCAGTCATGGGAAACGGGAGGTGTGGTGCAGCGAGCTGTGATAAAGTGCAAACATGCTGCATTTTATTTGCAGTGCACAGGTAGGCACTACATGTCCCTGCACAGCAGTGCAACAACATAAATGAAGTGTCACTTTGTGCACTTCAAATAAAGTTGAGAAAAACACCTTATATTTTCAATACACAATCCATTCATCTTAATTCACTGCACCCAAAACAGACAGCTGCTCACACACTAAACCAATCCAGTTTAGTGTGTGGGCTGTGTGAACGGACTCTTAAAGTGGATATAAACCCTTACATACAGAGACACGGGATATGCAGATATTGGACAAACCTTCCTGTAAGTTGTACCTGTCTAGCTGCAGTCTTCTCTTCTTTACATCTGTTCATAGTGCAGAATTTATACCAGTGTGTTTGAGCTTCCAGAGAGCAGGGGGTGGGGATCTGAAGTTACACTCAGTGAGGAGAGCTGATTGGAAGGTGTTCAATTGTACTATTTCCAACACACACATTCCTGCAAGGTGGCTGTAGATGTTAAGGGGTGCTGCAGTGACCTTCAGCTGGAACCAAAGGTGATCAGAGTAAGAGAATGTCCCCAGCACGCCACGGATCTCCAGAGTGGGTCCAAAGTTTTCTAAAGTTATCACATCATTAAAACAGAAGCAACGTTTCGAAGCCTTGAAGGACCCCTTCATCAGGCATGTGACCATGAAGGGGGTCCTGCGAGACTCCAAAACGTTGCTTCTGTTTTTATAATATGATCACTGAATAAAAGCTTTGGGCCTGTCCGTAGATCTGCGGTGTGCTGGTGACATTATCTTACTCTGGATGGCAGGGACACACCCATCTTCACACAGGAACAGAGCTGAGGCTGTCTTATCACAGGCTGTCTGCTTGAGTCCCCAGTCACCTTTTTTTTTTTTTTTTTTTTTTTTTTTCTTCCTTTTCTTGGTGTCAGGAAAACTTGTCAGAAGTGACTCATGCTGAAAGCAGAGGAACAAGGCAGCAGATAGAGATGACTTGTAGTGCTCTGGATTGACACAAGTACACACTATAGGGGATATGCTTTGTTCATATTTAATTTCTGAGGTTTACGACCCCTTTAAGTTTACATCAGCATGCATCTGTTTGCATAAACCGAAAATGTGTTTGTCTAAAAGTGGACATAAAAGGAATGGACAAGATTTGTTTATATCGCCATCTCAATGGTAAAGGATGCATCCATGGTCCATTAAAAAGACCAAAAACAGACCTGAACAGAAATGGATCTAGGCAGATATACATGGATGATCACACATTTACATACGCCCACCCATAGGCATATTTTGTGGTTCAATCTGGATCAATCTGAAAAAATGACAGATGGATCCAGATTGAATGCCTACTTGAAAAGACACATACACATAAATACAGATATAAGCAAATGCACAATTTTTTTTTTTCTTCTTAATTCCATAGCTCTGTATTTGCCATTGCTACACTTGCTTTATTAGCTCTTCCTCTGACTATGATGTGTTCCTCTTTCTAGGTTGAGAAATGTGTATAAATTGTACAGCTAATCTTAAACAGTACCCATTTGACTATATGATGCTATATACAACAGGCAGAAAGCAGTTGGACTTACTTTGTTTTTTTTTTTTTTATAGTAAATTATAATTATTATTTTTGGCACTGTACAAGGATGATGTTGGCAAAATTGTTTCCTTAAAAATATGTACATAATGCCATACTTACTGTTCTGCTTTTAAGATTAGATTTTGCCTTGATTCTTTTAGGCATATGGGTATGTGTTGACCAAGAGCAAATTCTCTGTCCTCACCAGACCTCTTAAGTGCCTTGGTGAAGATGGGGTTTGGAAAGGATCTTAAATTTTCTCACGATGCTTTGCTGAAATTGCAAGACTGGGAACTGCGACTCCTGGAAACTGTGAAAAAGTTCATGGCCTTAAGAATAAAGAGTGACAAGGACTATGCATCAACACTGCAGAACCTCTGTAACCAGGTTGATAAGGAGAGCGCTCCACAGCTTGACTATATTAGCAGCGTGTCTAAGGTAATCCTTTTTGTTACTAAGAAGGAAGATTGAACACATTTTGTAATTTCGAGATAATAGTGGGATAAAATTAAATATTTTCTTGCTAACCTGGGATAATTTATCTGGTATCTTTCTCATTTCCGTGGATGCACAAACTTAACCGTGCCCTTGGCTCTCATTTTAAAAACTGTATTTTTTTTATACAATTTATGTTATGTCGGGTAAAAGTGGCTACTGAAGTAATTTCACATCTTTCTTTAGTAGACTTAGACCATATTTACACTTTGGCATTTTTATTCTCAGGCAGAATCTCTGTGTTTCTACCCCTGATTTCAAAACACTTTGCTAAAATAACAAATCGAATAACATGTTAAGGTGCCATTCATTTTAATGGCACCTAAGAATGCATTGCTGTTCTGCCGTGACTTTCACATGATAAATCATTTCAAACTGTATCGCACCAAGTGTGTCACCTAAAAAAAGCTCAGGAGCTTGCAATTTATCACACTACAATCCTGGCAGAACCACACCATGTTTAGGTGCCATTAAAATGAATGGTACCTGAACACCCTGCTATGCAATTTATTTTAGCAAAGTGTTTTTGAATTGCGACCATTCTGCCCGCAATTTCAAAATGCCATAGTCTGAATCGGGCCTAACTTGTTGCACAAATAGTGGGAGTAACAGGCGGTTGAGGCACATTTTTACTACCACTGAATGCGATCAGTTCAAGTGAATAAACCCATGCTGCAACTTTCCTTCAACTGCATGTAATTCATGATGTTGCAGTTCAGTGATTTGGTATTTACAGGGTTAAATCGGGCAGTGTGAGAGGTGCAACTTTGTCTTTTACTGCCTATCAAATGCCTCTGAAAAGCGACCCACCACAGATTGTTTTTCAGAGGGGTGACAAAGCCTTCCACACATCTAAACTAGTGGTGCACCGAAATGAAAATTCTGGTGCCGAAACTGAAAATTTAGGATGCACATGGCCGAAAACCAAAATGTCTGCGTATGTGGGGATTCTCAATTTTTTTTTTTGTTGTATTTATTACTTTTAATGTGTGTTTTCATATATTTATTTTTAACGTAGGATTTTATTGATATCACATTGGGGACCAGTAGTCCCTTATGTGATAGTATATAAGTGATCGGTCTTCTTTGTAGGGGGGGGGGGGGGGGAGGGCAGTGTGCAAGGAGGGGGCAGGAGAGGAGCAGTGTATACAGATAGGCTCCCTCATTTAGGGCGGGGCCTTACCCAGTGACCCCTCCCTTTTTCTTTACTTTAGCGGTGGGTTGAATGGCAGCTCCTTCTCGGAACTATAGTGAAAGGGGAAAAAAAGTTGGTAACTTTATTTAAAAACGGGCAATGACATTTAGCGGCGGCAAGCGAAGGAGCCTGACTGTTTACACTGCTCCTCTCCTGCCCCTTCCTTGCACAAACTGACCCCCCCCCCTCCAAAGAGGACCTGTTACTTATGTTATCACATAGAGAACTATTGGTCCCCTATGTGATAGCAATAACATCATAAGTGACAAGTCCTCATTGTAGGGGGGAGGGGGTGGGGGGGCACTGTGTGTATGGAGGGGGCAGGAGAGGAGCAGGGGCGGGGCAAATTACAGCTCATTTTCAACTGAATTTAAAAACCGGCAGTGACATTTAGCGGCTGCAAGTGAGGGAGTCGGTCTGTATACACTGCTCCCTGACTGTATACACTGCTTACCTCCTTTCTGCCTTTCTCCACTGCCCCCACCATCTGCAGTACACACAGCCCCCCCAAAAACTGAGCCTGTGTGCCTGAATGACTGCAGTCCTGTGCCTGTGTCACTAGGCATTTATTGAGAAAATGCAGAGTTCTTGGAATGGTATCTGTCCTGAGTGATGACCAGTGTTCAGTAAGCAGCAGGTCAGCTGCTCAGCATGGGACCCTCAATCTAGTGGAGATCACTAGTAGTGCCTACTACAGTGATTTCCAGCTTTCATGAGGATCCCACAGCTATAGTACAAACAATTGGACCAATGTAACTATAAAAATTGTCATACCTAAACCTCAGCTTTAAAGGACTGTACTGAAAATCAATGCTCATTTTCTAACAAAACATTTTCTTTTTTAATATTAGTCTTGGCTACATATGGTTCATCAGACTGAACAGCTAAGTAAGATTATGAAGAACCATGCAGAGGAACTCAACGCAGGACCGCTCCACCGCCTTACAGTCATGATCAAAGACAAGCAACAAGTAAAGAAGACTTACAACAGCATTCACCAGCAAATAGAGACAGAGATGTTCAAGGTATAGATTTAAATGTATGCCATTTCATGTTCAGCTATACTGTACTAATAATATGAATAATTTGGGGTGCTTCTCTTAACATTTTTACACAGGAACTTGCATAATGTCTATGCCATTTGTATATAGTGCTACTTTGCATAGTCCTTTTTTGCCCTTCTTTTCAGTGCACGGATCAAACAAGTCATATTATTATATACAGTCCATCTCTTATTTGGATCACTTATGTAGTCAAATGTGCTTTCTGTAGAGTTCAGTGAGCCTTACTTGCTATTCTGTTGTGCTGCTCATGATGCAGAAATGACATGGCAGCACAAAAAGTGTATGTTTACCTGACCCCTAAAGCAGTCAATAATTTTATGTAAATTTTAAAGCATCCAAGTGGGTACTGCAGTTTGATGGTAAAATGGATGTTTAGGCTTTTATTTATTTTTTTGGTTCTGTTTTGATATACATATACAAAACATGCTGATGCAGTATGTGGAAATGTTTTAAAAACCTTGTTTTTCTGTGTAGTTCTGAATACTTTTTTTTTTTTTTAACATGGGGGCATCTATACTTCTGTATTACCTATGCAGGCTCTGCTTATTGCTCTTCAGTGATTCATAAAGCTAGTGATTTCCTGCTTCTTGTCACCATACCCTTCTATACCTTGGTTGAATTATGTGGCTAATCCACAGAGCTATACTTGTAAAATGTGAAAGTCGCATAGCAAATTACTTTAAGGTAAAAAATATCAGTGCAATATACTTTTCCTTTAACCGAGAGTGCAGAGTTGACAGTAATGTTTTTAATTATGCCATATGTTAACCACTTTCCTGCCGCCCTATAGCAGAAGTACCGCTACAGGGTGGCAGGGCTGTGCAAAGTCAAGTGTATATGTATGTATGTATGTATGTATGTATATATATATATATATATATATATATATATATATATATATACGTGATTTGCATTTCCGGGTAGTTTCATGATGCCCGTCGCAGTCCAGTTATAAGTTGCTGATTGCTGCCATTACTAGTACAAAAACATTCCAGAATGTATACCGCCATTTGTAGGTGCTAGAACTTACATGTAAACCAATTATTATGTGTTTTTGTTTTTTAAGCGAAGACATGTAGCAGAATACACTTTATCTTAAATTTATAAAGAAATTGATTTTTTCACTGGGTATGTTTTATAACAAAGTCAAAAATATAGTGTTTTTTTTTAAATTGTCGGTCTTTTTTGTTTATAGCGCAAAACATAAATAACCGCAGAAGTGATCAAATACCACTGAAAGAAAGCTCTATTTGTGGGGAAAAAAATGACATAAATTTCATATACTGCGTTGCATGATCGTGTAATTGTCAGTTAAAGTAACACAGCAGCGTATAGCAAAAAATGGTCTGAAGGGCAAATGGTTATATTTTTAAGGTTTATTTTTTTTTAGAAGGGGAACTCACTTTGTTGGAGACAAATTTCCATATAGTTCCTGAAAAATCTGCTAATGTCTTTCAGCAGTGTAGGACAAGTGGTTTTAAGGGCTCAAGGTTTTTTTTACCTTATGCCTTTTTTCCTTAAAAAGGCCAGTTCAGCTCTGCTGAGGGTTCTCTCCTTCAGCTCAGCTGTACATCTTGGCTGTTTTTGGGTGTCCTGCCTCCATGCTCCAACTCCATTCGACCCCAACCACAGCTGGCATATAAAGGGGAACTAACTGCACCTACTATATTGCCACAGGAGGGGCTACAATTAAAGTGGTTGTAAAGGCTGAAGGTTTTTTACCTTCATGCATTCTATGCAGCATCCCCTCCCTTCCCCCACAGTACTCGCCTAAGCCCCATCTCGATCCAGCGATGTGCACTGGAGTCTCGGCTATCCCAGGACTCCGTCTTCTCATTGGCTAAGACTGAAACAGGCTGTCAATCACAGCCAGTGAGCCAATGAGAAGGAGGGGGCGCAGAACCACGGCTGTGCTTGTGTGTGAACGGACACACGGTGCAGCAGGTGCCCCCATATTAAGCTGCTTGCTGTGGGGGCACCCGACAGGAGGGTGGGTCCAGGTGTGCATTCGGGGGGACCCGAGAAGAGGAGGGTCCGGGCTGCTCTTTGCAAAACCAGTGCACACAGCAGCTAAGTATAGACCTGAAAATTTGTTATTTTTTCTAAAAAAAAATAAAATAAAATAAATAAGACTTTAGAATCCCTTTCAGTAAGGGTAATTTTGTAGATGTCCTAGCTTCATCTCTCTCAGTGGCAGTACCTGCTGCAGTGTGAGGAGCCAACACCACAATTGGTTATGATCCCTCCCTGCAATCCCAGATAGTCGTAGTGGGTTTTAGCTTTTTGATATTTGCCCAGATTTTGTTAATTTTTGAACAAGACCTTTAAGGCCTTGTTCATACATGCAGAAAAGCTGGTGGAAACTGACACGCAGATTTCACTTGTAGAGACTTCAGTTTACATCAGTTTTCATGCATGCTTCAATGAGTTTTATACATGGTGCAGATTCCTGCGCAGAAATAAAATCTGCATGTGATACTAGTGTTGTGGTGTGAACAGGGCACACAGCGAACAATTGATTTTTGTTGTGCCCTTGCAGAACGCGTACAGAAAAACTGATGTCTCTGCACCATGATGTGAACGAATCCTTAAATAGACACTTACTAGTATCGTGTGTGTTTAGAAGTGTGTCAGAGTTGTGGAAAATAACTATTTTTTGTTTTTAATTAGGTTACGAAAACAGAAATAGAAAAGTTAAAACTGAATTACAGGCAGCTAACAAAGGAAGTAAATTCAGCTAAGGAGAAGTTTAAAGAAGCTGTCACAAAAGGTAAGCTAAAAAATGTTGTCTTTTTTTCTTCTTCTTCTTCTGTGATCTTG
This sequence comes from Staurois parvus, assembly GCF_062004578.1. Classification (NCBI taxonomy): domain Eukaryota; kingdom Metazoa; phylum Chordata; class Amphibia; order Anura; family Ranidae; genus Staurois; species Staurois parvus. Next base: position 86,422 of record NW_028318564.1, on the reverse strand, counting down.
ATGGAAAGCTGTGTTTATTGCATATAGATTGTTTCACATACAGTCGAAGAAGTGTCTCCCTGTGGTACTCTGTTTGGCTATAAGCATGTTCTTCACAGCCCAGTCTGGATCATTTATAAGGAAGCCATCCTGCACAATTAGCAAAAATATAAAGTACAAATAAATGATTTATTCTCTTTGTTGCAATTTCATAAACTAATAATGTATGGCGCTTCACAAACCAGAATTCCAGATTTCATTTAGGACAAGCTGGCTCAAACAAACTACTTTCATTACATGACTTCCTGTTTGCTTTGTGAACAAAATGGTCAGCCTGAATGGCTTATGATTTTATCAATGAAAACAAGGCTTCCTCTTATTGGCAATGGCGGAAATCGTGATGTCATCACCTTCCTCTCCACCTTGGCCACTCAGAGGAAGCCATATATGCATTGGCAAAAATCACCTCACTCAGAGGAAGCCATATATGCATTGGCAAAAATCACCTGAATGGTGGAGGAGTATTTTAGCTAGCTCTGTTTTGTTTTGGCAGCAGACAGGAAGTCATCGATACTACCAGAATACAGCAATACATACTTTAGGTAACTAATATAGCCACAAAGCACTATAATGGATAAAGTTTGTTTGGTCAGCTTGGCTCAAACAAGTATTTCGTATAACCCCAATTGAAAAAAAGTTGAGACGTGTAAAATCTACATAAAAACAGAATGCAATGATTTGCAAATCTCATAAACCCACATTTATATTCACAGTAGAAAATTGAAAACATCAAAGGTTTAATCTGAGAAAATGTACCATTTCAAGAAAAGAAAGATAATTTTGAAATTGATGGCAGCAACATGTTTAACTCCTTCTTGACCAGCCTATTGTAAGATGATGGTCGAGCGGGTCCCTATTATCCTGGGAGGTCGTCATATGACATCCTACCAGGAATGCTCGTGGCATGATCTGTAACCGACTGTGCCCACCATACATGGCCGGTGACAGATTACTACATTGGCCCACTGCCAGTGTCATGTGATCGCTGTAACCAATCACAGCAGATCACATGACAGTTGTAAACAATGAATGTCTTCCTTTCATGCTATTCATTGCTTACAACTGTGCTGCTTGCTGTGATTGGTCATAGTGATCACATTTACAGACTGGGCCAATCACAGCCCATTTGTAGCATTTGATCAGCTGTGGCCAATCACAGCAAAAACTACTGAATGAATCAGTTTCATTCAGTGAAAATGCTTGCTTATACCAATGAAATTTGTTGATATAAGCCATCATAACGTGTTAAAGTAAAAAAAAAAAAGCCTAACTCCTTCCCCAGAGTAGAACAGTGTTACTATGGTAACACTGATTGCTTTGGTCACAGGAGTAGAAAATAAGATCAACATTTCGGTCTTTTTTTCATTTAAAGTACAAAAAATAAATAAAAACAGTGGTAATTAAATACCACCTAAAGAAATCTCTATTTGTGTGAAAAAATTGCTAAACCTTTTCATATGGGTTTAGTGTTGCATGATGTTACGCAATTGTCATTCAAAGTGTGACTGCGCCGAAAGGTGAAAATTGGCCTGGGCAGGACAAGGGGGTAAAAGTGCCTGGTAGGTAAGTGGTTAAAAAAACAAAAAACAAGGCCATGTTTACCACGGTATAGCATCTCCTCTTCTTTTAACAGTCTGTAACCATCTGGGAACTGAGGAGACCAGTTGCTGGAGTTTTTGCAGAGGAATGTTGTCCCACTCTTGCCTCATATAGGATTCTTACTGCTCAGCAGTCCTGGGTCTACTTTGTCGTATTAATCATTTTTAAGATGTTGCAAATATTTTCAATCAGTGAAAGGTCTGGACTGCAGGCAGATCAATTAAACACGGGGATTCTTCTACTAGAAAGTCATGCTGTTGTCTTAGATGCAGTATGCATTTTAGCATTGCCTTGTTGAACTATGCAAGGCCTTCCCAGAAAGACATCATCTGGATGGGAGCGTATGCTGCTCCAAAACCTGGATATATCTTTTAGCATTGATGGTGCCTTTCCAGATGTGCAGACTGCCCATTCCTTACGTAATACTGCACCCCCATATCATCAGAGATGCAGGCTGTTGAACTGGAAGCTGATAACAACCCAGAACATCTCTCTCTCCTTTTTAGTCTGGAGGACTAGGCACCCGTAGTTGCAAAAAGAATGTCAGATTTGGAGTAATCTGACCATAGAACAGCTTTCACTTTGCAACAGACCATTGTAAATGCGCTTTGGCCCAGAGAATAAGGCGTTTCTGGTTTTTGTTCAGAATTGGCTGCTTCTTTGCATGATAGAAATTTACTTTTCTTTTTAGTATGGCACGGTGACATGGACATGGTTCAAGGACAGTGATTTATGGAAGTATTCCTGAGCCCATGCAGTGATGTCCATTAGAGAATCATGCCTGTATTTAATCCAGTGCTGTCTGAGGGCCGGAAGATCAAAGGCATCCAATATTGCATTTTGGTCTTGTCTCTTGCACACAGATTTCTCCAGGTTGTCAGAATCTTTTGATGTTGAAATTTATCATCATCTACAGTACATAAGTCTCTGCTATTTTACTTTGAACATTATTCTGAAATTGTTCAACAATTTTCAGCTGCAGCTTTTGACAGATTGGTGAACCTCTGCTCATCTTTTCTTCTGAGACGCTGATTCTCTAAGATGCCAAATCATAATATTACTGACCTGTTGCCAATTAACCTAATTAGTTGCAAAATGTTCTTCTAGCTGTTACTTCATAGTACCACTTACCTTGCCAGCTTTTTGTAGTCCTGTACCAACTTTGAGAAATGTTGCTGCCATCAATTTCAAAATTGCCTTATTTTTTTCTTAAAATCGTACGTTTTCTCAGCGTAAACATTTGTTTTCTTTATTGTGAATTAAAATATGGGTTTATAAGATTTGCATATCGATGCATTCTGTGTTTTGTAGATTATACATACAGGTGAAACTCGAAAAATTAGAATATCGTGCAAAAGTTCATTTATTTCAGTAATGCAACTTAAAAGGTGAAACTAATATATAAGATAGACTCATTACATGCAAAGCAAGATAGTTCAAGCTGTGATTTGTCATAATTATGATGATTATGGCTTACAGCTCATGAAAACCCCAAATCCACAATCTCAGAAAATTAGAATATTACATGCAATCAATAAAACAAGGATTGTACATAGAACAATATCGAACCTCTGAAAAGTATAAGCATGCATATGTACTCAGTACTTGGTTTGGGCCCCTTTTGCAGCAATTACTGCCTCAATGCGGCGTGACATGGAAGCTATCAGCCTGTGTCACTGCTGAGGTGTTATGGAAGACTAGGATGCTTCAATAGCGGCCTTCAGCTCTTCTGCATTGTTCGGTCTCATGTCTCTCATCTTGGGGCTGCACTGAGACAACCCCGCAACTGTATGCATTGCACATGGTTGCGGTGTGGTGTGGTGTTGATGCATTTACTGGGTTAAAACCGGCGGTGAGGAGTCAACATGTTGTCTCTTCACTGCCTGTCAAATGCCTTTTGAAAAGCAATCTGAGCATGGATTGCTTTTCAGAGGAGCGGCAGTCCTTTGCTAGTAGGAACAAGCCCTAAAAAAGTAGTTCTACTAGTGCAAGAATAGGGGGTAAGGATGAAAAGTAACATACAAACACATGTACACATACAGCCCTTTAAATAGTTGCAGTGCAGTACCTTCCCTCACACACTGGGTACTGCATTCGTGGGGGGGGGGGGGGGGAGGCAAGACAGAGAAGCACACATTCCCTCTCCTTTATTCTTTCACTTTGCTAAATCTAACCAAGCTCTCTGAATGCCGAAGTACAGTTCGGCTGGGGATAGGGAGCTTGGGTTCATCTGACAGCTTTTCTCTACCAGGATGCCACGGCACACCTGACGACCTCAGGTGGCACCCCGGTTGAGAGAGCCTATAGTATGGGATCTATTAGGGAGCGATACTGTCTTGCACAAACCCACAAACATGTTGGGTCCAAGCTCATATTTTCCCTGGTGGGAATCAAACTCAGGAGCCAGAGTTGCAATGCAGGAGTTCTAGAAGTGGTTGCGAAAAGTCTGTATATGATCAGCAGTGCTGATATGCAACAACGTTGAAAAGCAATTTACAATATATTGTATTAAAATAATTGGCAACATGAGACACAGTACTTTAGCAAACTATGTTATTCAGTTAGTGTGTATGTTTACTTCACCTAAATATAGTTGTAATTGAGTGCCGGACTAAACATTCTCTTAGTTATTCCGTGTGTGTGTTTAATTTTTGAAGTTTTTTTGTTCCTTTTTGATGATTAGTTGTGTCTTACTGTTTTAATGCTTTTGGTCTTTCTTGTTCTTCACACAGGAAAAGAGACTGAGAAAGCCAGAGAGCGATATGACAAAGCTACCATGAAACTTCACATGCTCCATAATCAGTATGTTCTTGCTGTGAAAGGAGCCCAGCTGCACCAGAACCAGTATTATGATTGCACTCTGCCTCTTCTCTTAGACTCTCTGCAGGCCATGCAAGAGGAAATGATCAAAGCCCTGTAAGAAATAATTTTCCTTTTATATAAACTGGGAGGAATGGGGAATAAAAATAATTAAAAAATACATATACAGTATTGTATGCTAGCAGGGAGATTCCAGGTCCATAGGACAAGGAGAGTTGGACATCTAAGCTAGTTTGGAGGACTGGGAGAGCTGAAGCGATGAGGCGAATCCAGGGGATTGAGGGAATATATTTGTCTTGGAGGAGTGAGATCCTGGGGTGCCAGGAGATCCCCTAGGCTAGGGAGTGGGCCTAAGCAGCAGAGGGCTGCAACTAAAGGCCTAGAGCTGAGAGAACCCTGGGAGCCAGGAGAACTGTGTGAGACGGTCTGTGGGACCAGAGAAAAGAGCAGTGATGCTGCTAAAGAGAGAGCTAGGTGGCTTGGCCATTTTTTTTGTTTTGAACAAAACTGGATTCTGTCAGGAAATGCTTTAATAATTGGGCTGCTATGGTTGCCTTAGCTCAGGCATTGTAAGCAATATTTAGGTCTGTGCAATGGCTAAATTCACCTGTCTACATATGGTGGTGGTCTTGGAAAGAGGGGTTGTAGGCAGGAATAATAAGCATATAAATATGCTTCTTATGTACGTCATATTTTAGGGTAAGTTTTATTTTCATGTTTATCGGACAGTACAGGATACAGGAATCAATTCATAGATCATGGATTAATTGCCGCTTTCAGGTGATTGGACACTGGCTAAAGCTTTGCTGGTTCAGCCCTCACTTGTCCCATATACTCCCCGCACACTCTTTGAGGCTTCATATTTTTGCTAGCGTCCGTTATGTAATCTTTCACTTTTTGTTATACTTTTCTCTACAATATTTTCACCAGATTTAACTAATTTCTTTGACAGACACTACTTTAAAGATTTGACTGCTTACTGCCTTCATGGCTTATAAGCAGTTTTTGGGTCAGTGACCCTTGAGCACGTTAAAAACTGTACCTGGACCCCACAGTTGCACAGCTGACCTGTAATGTTTGCTTTGCGCAAAGGATTCTGCGTTCAATGCTCACATTGGCTTGTGGTGCATCAAATTAAGTTAACTACAGAGTGCTATACAGGTCCAGGGTGGTGGTCCATTCCTATTCCACCCAGACCCTAAAGACCTCTGAGTGTATGCTCACTTTGCATAAGTTAGGCCTGGGCCCTGGACAGGACCTGTTAAACAAGGGTAAGACAGGTTTCCTTGTACCCTTTAACATACTGTTTCCTGACTTAAAAAGTCTTGATGGCTCTGTAGTTTACACTACATCCCCATTTTGCAAGACCTACTGTAGTGCGATGCCAACCAGTTGTAGGTGTATGGGGACTTGGACTTTTATTTATTTAATTTTTTGTTAACTGTATTCACTCCCTATTTAGCCTAATTGATAATGTTGTTATAAAGTTCACCTTTTCAAATTTTGAAGTTCTTTTCTCACTCAACTGCACACTTCTTGCTGTCATTTTCTGTCAACAAAGCAAACCGTTTGTCTGCCACAGCACTTGTTGCCCAATTAAAATTCCAAAAGGAAATAACCATTGGAAATCTGTTAGCATGTGGGTAACTCCTTCATACTTGATGTACCCCTTTAATTATGTCTATGTGTACTTTGCATTATGGAGGAGGGTTAGAGTGGAAGTGGCAGTGGAGGGTTACCAGTGCTTGGGACATGGAACACAAGGAACATACAGTGGTGAGTCTGCTGCATACTATGAGAAATTGTTTGTAGTTTCCCTCAAGTTACTAGTGGTTTCCTAACTTGAGAGCATGCTCTAACACCAACACCACTTCAACCTTATAACTCCAGCTCCCTTTTAGAGGCATGCTACCTGTTTGACCAAGGCTAAACTCACAGCCGCCGTGCCTGACCTATTCCAGAAGCTATCTCCACTTCTTGAGTTGGGTGGACTATCGACTTCAAGTGCCCTTTTGCCTCGCCTCCCCCGATTTTATATTTTTGTCATAAAGATATAATTGCCTGATGCACAAGATGTTGATGCTGCATTAGAAATTAAAGGGGATGTGGATTTTTCCACCAAAGGCACCTTGAGATTTCTCTCCTACATTATTAAAGGAAGTTACTTACTTTTCTCTCTATGCTGGTTACCGCACATCCACCACACACACAGAAATGCACAATAAAGAGGTCCTTCTGTAGAAAACCCTTTGCCAATCTGGATCAAGCAAGTTGGACCCTATGCAATGGCTGAAAAAACTCAGTTTATTTCCCTCTCCTGACAGTTCTTAAGCATTGTGTCCTGTGGATGCAGAATTTAGCAAAAGTGGCTTGTCAACATGCTGGACTAGGCCATTCTCAGACTTAATGTGGACGTTTGGCAAATCCCTCAATGCATACCTCGATTGTGGCAGCTACTGATGGGAGAGGTTTCAGACCCCACTATTCAAAAATCACACTTCATTCTATATTAGAGATCTAATTCCATGTGGCTCTCATCCATCTGCCCCTCCTAAACACAATCCCCATATACTGAGATTCTTTTCAGTTGTGGCAGAAACAATTGAATACTGTCCGTGATACTTTTTTTATTTGCACTAATATACAATGTTGAGGACAAGCTTTCGGGATATGTCCCCTTCTTCAAGGTCCAAGCAAGAAGGTGGGAAACCTTCAGTCTTCAAGTCCACAGAATTGCTAAAAAACATTCCTCACGCAAATAGGTTAGCCTCTTGAGGTGATTGAGTGATCTACAGATACTTACCCCGACTAAAAAGGAAAAATAATCTTCACTTTACTTTTTCCAGGAGATGTACAATTATTTTCATTTGCTTTCCTCTCCTTACCTCTCTAGTTCTTTTCCATTTCTACTTACTTGGGAAAATAACATAATTTCTTAACCCCATTCTCACTTATCGTTATAATGGGTCCTAATACTATTTTACTACTCAACGTGCAGGATGCCAGGGATGGGTGACCAATGGGAGATATACAGTATGTACATTTTGTTTTCTTCCACCAAGAAATCCCTCCTGCAGTGCTCCAGTAATTTTTTTTGGGGGGGGGAGCCTTCCCAGGATGGTTGTACTTAAGACAGTTGAAGGATCATCTTCTGTACAACCAGCCTGCCCATAGATGGATTGAATCTCGTCTGGTCCCTGCTTAAAGGGCTGATATTCAAACCATCTATGGCCAGCTTAAAACTGGCTTAACTCTCAGGCTTTGTCCTGGACTTAAGCACACTTTTTTTTTTTTAATTCCTTCCATGGCTGCAGTTCACCAACTGCCGTTTTTGGTGCAAAGTGCTTAGTCTCATCTCCCCTGCGTAGGTCTCGACCTTGATACACGGTATCAAAAACTGTTTAAGTCCCTATTACTGGGGTTTCTTAGGTGGTGTCTCTTCTTCTCCTATGGTCCATGGCAGTTTTGGCACTTTTATCATACTTATCCTTATTTCTTAGCCTATAGCTACATGGTCCGCTTAAGGATTTAAGGTCAGGTATGAGGGCTATGGCTATGTCATGTTTCCCTGCCCCTTTTTTCCCTCATTGAAATTATTTCACATTTCTTTCAAACCATTGTTTGCTAGGCTGCTGTTCAGTCTCCTCTGTTACTCCTGAAGCTAGCTGTTTTTCTACTGTGAACGGTTCATTTTGAGACCCAGTGGCCTTCATGTTTTTTTTTCCTGTGTACCTGTGCAGCTTTCTTGACTACCCCTTGATTATTGCTTGGGGATTTTCCATGGTCTGTCTATCTCTTCCTGTACTGTATAATAGAAGAATTTTTATATACCTTTCAATTGCTCACTCGGCCCTCCTAGTGTTCCTCTATAATCCCAATAGTCTGTGAGGCTCCATTTGTTAGCATGCAACAGACAGTTCCCCATCCTCTCTTCTCTTGGACCTGTCTGTTGCATGCTAACAAATGGAGCCTCACTGATTATTGGGTTTATAGAGAAACACTAGAGGGTTGAGTGAGCAAAGTTTCTGCCAGTGTTCAATAACCTGAAGTTGGCATTCTATGACCCATGGTCAATAAACAGTTTGTTGCATCTTGTACTGTACTCAAAAAAAGAGAGTTTATAGGTACATCTTAATGCAAGGGTGTCAATGCACAAAATAATTTGCATGAATGTGTACCAGGGTATGAATAGGCTGAGTACTACTTTAACAGTGGTATGTCATGCCATAAACTCTGATTCTTCAGTTTGTACGTATTGTAAAAATATTATCATTAGGAGCAGCAGCTGCGCTTTTATTTTCCTCTGCCTTCCTTCTTTTCTAATGTGATGGGCAATGTCATAGAAAGACAGGAGAGTGCAGGACCAAGCATTAACCGCTTCCTGTCCACCCTATAGCAGAAGTACTATACATGATTTTGCATTTCCGGGTAGGGGGCGCACGCACGCCCTACCCACGCTGCCATTGGCGGCCATGGCTGTTAATCACTGGGTCCCGGCCGGTGATTACTTGCCGGCACCTGCTGATTGCCGAGCATCTCCAAAGGGGGTTGAGAACCGTTTGTAAACAAAACGGTTCTCTCCTCTGTTAGCTCCTGCACACTGCTTTGCATGGCTGTGCATAGCACAGCCATGCAATGTAGTGTGCTTACAGTGAAACAAACACACAGCCCCACATTAAAACAACACACAGTTAACCCTTTGATCGCCCTACGTTATCCCCTTCCTGCCCAGTGCCATTAGTACAATGTCAGTGCTTTTTATTAGCACTGATCACTGTATTGGTGTCACTGGGGATGTCAGTTCCCCCCAGTGTCAGAATGCCTGCTGCAGTCCCGCTATAAGTCGCTGGTTGCTGCCATTACTAGTAAAAATAACACAAAATCCCAGTATATGTACTGCCATTTGTAAATGCTATAACTTTCACGTAAACAAATTAATTTACACATATTGGGATTTTTTTTTTTAGCAAAGACATGTAGCAGTAGGCCTAAATTAGATTTTTTTAAAAAATATTTTACTAGACATGTTTAATGTCAAAAATGTTATCTCAAAATTGTTGCTTTTTTTTTTTATAGCGCAAAAAATAAAAACCGCAGAGGTGATCAAATACCACCAAAAGAGAGCTCTATTCCTGGGGGGAAAAAATGACGTAATTTCGTTTGGGTGCAGCGTTGCATGACCGCGCAATTGTCAGTTAAAGTAACGCAGTGTCGTAACGCAAAAAATTACCTGGCCAGGAAGGGGGGTAAATCCTCAGGAGGGCAAGTGGTTAAATGTGCTGATTTTTCTGAATCTAATGATAGTTTGACTGCATTATCATTTAGTTAATCCCCTGCTTATGCAGTGTTTTCTCAATTTTAAGAATTGCAGAATTGCAGAATTGCAGAATTTTGTGCCTCAGCTAGTTAATGGGTATTGCTAGTTTTGAATGGCTCACTGACCATCAGCAAGGCAGAAGTCCTCTATTGGTGCTGAACATCCAGCATTGAAACTTATATTTTCATCTGCAGTATAGTCATTACACTGATCACTGTGAATCGCTCACTCTGTGTGTCCTCTTTTCATACAAAGTTTTGCATTTTTGTTTTTCAAATAATTCATGTTGTTTTGTGTATGGAGGAGGCCAAGTTGTGACATTTACACGCCACTTGCCATCACAGAACACTTAGCATTAATTGAAAAGAATGCAATGCCTTTTATGACTTGAGGAGCCAAAACAACTCTGTTGGATGGAGCACTGGACATTTGTCGCTGACAGGAGACTAAATGTAAGATGGTTATTAAACAGTACAGCAGCCAGGGATGGGACACACTTAATTAGAGGTAACTTGTTTGTACTCTAAAAATGGACACAAGTCATTTTTGTCATATTTAAACATTTTTTTTAATGATTTGTAAAAAAATTAAATGCTGAATATTTTGTTCTATTCCAGGAAAGGAATCTTTGACGAATATTGCCAAATTACCAGCCTTGTGTCTGATGAAATTGTGTCAGTGCACAAAGAAATTGAGGTGTGTGTTCAAGAAATAAACCCAAGCACAGAGTATGAGGACTTTATTCAGAAAAACAGGTTTGTTTTAAGAAATGGTGTGCTTTGTCTGTGACTCAGTGCAACTTATTTGCTTTGTTTTCACATTGATAGATGAAGACTTGGAACAGTCAATGATTTTATGAGCAGACTTCTTTCAGAGGACAAGATGCTTTAGTTAACTACTTCAAAATCTGTCCAATTCTGACATTTCTCACATACATGTAAAAATCTTTTTGCTAGAAAATGACTAAGAAACCCATAATTAAAATATACTATATTGTCAAAAGTATTGGGACATCCCTCCAAATCATTGGATTTAGATGTTCCAATCACCTCCATGGTCACAGGTGTATAAAATCAAGCACTTATTCATGCAGACTGCTTCTACAAACATTTGTGAAATTAAGGGTCGTTCTTAGGAGCTCAGTCAATTCAAGCAAAGTACCGTGATAGGTTGCCACCTGTGCAATAAGGCCATCTGTGAAATTTCTTTGCTAATATTCCACGGTCAACTTTTAGTGGTATTATAACAGAGTGGAAGTGGGGATGTTTGGAGATTGCCCCTTCCTGTTCCAACATAATTGCGCACCAGTGTACAAAGCAAGGTCCATGAAGACATAGATGAGTGAGTTGGCAGTGGAGGAACTTGACTGGCCTGCACAGAGTCCTGACCTCAACCTGATAAAACACCTTTGCGATTAAGTAGAGCGGAGACTGCGAGCCAGTGCCTGACCTCACAAATGTGCCTTTGGAAGAATGGTCAAACATTCCCATAGACACCTAAACCTTGTGGACAACCTTCCCAGAAGAGTTAAAGCTGCAAAGGGTGGGCAAACTCAATTTTGAGCCCCACGGACTAAGCCTGGGATGCCATTAAAGCTCATGTGCATGTAAAGGCAGGTTTCCCAATACTTTGGCAAAATAGTGCACATTTTTCTAAAAGCAAAGTCCCTGGAGCGTAAATTGTGGGCGTAGTCATGTTTTATGTCATACAATATTTGTTCAGCGGTTTATCAAATTCCAGTTTTTAAGAAAAAATACAATTAAATGAATTTAAGAGCACACTAAGTATATGATGTTACACTAAGTACTGTAAATAGAAATATGTCAAGCTTTAAAGTTGCTCATGCCTGTGGAATGGGGACAAACTACAGTACCTAAAAACCTCCATAAGTGACTCTTTAAAAGCCTTTACAGGTTACAAGTTTAGAGTTACACAGGAGGTGTGGTGCTAGAATAATTCTCTCACTCAGACAATTCGCGACAATACCTCACATGTGATGTGCGATTACCTTTTACATATGCTTGTGGGGGCCTACATGGGATGAACAGCAATCCTTGTGAAAACTTGGGCCGTGACAGATCCTCTTTATGGAGAGATCTGGGGTCATTTAGACCCCAGATCGCTCCTATGCCCTCCAAAGCAGCTGATCAAACCAGAACTGGTTTGATTGGATTCTTTACAAGTCAGTAACGACTTGTAAAGAAACAAAAGGAAGTGACAAAATCCTTGCCACTTCTGGTTTTTGATGTCACATAAGAGGGGAAGGAACTTTCATTTTTTTCCCACTCTTTACAGAGCATACCATGTTACAGGTCGCATCGGTCGTGTACCTTCCTGAATTTAACCCATAGTAATCCAGCACATTTTGCAAAGTGGCTGTATTACTAGCGTTCAGCTTTAAAGCCAATAAAGCTGGACGGTCTGCATAATAAATGTGAGTAATACTAATAGGACACACGGTTCCAGGCATTTATTTATGGAATAAGTTGATTATTGTACTTTTTTTTTTTTTTTTTTTTTGGGTAATTCTTTAACCACTTCAATACTGGGCACTTTTACCCCCTTCCTGCCCAGGCCAATTTTCAGGTTTCAGAGCTCTCACACTTTAAATGACAATTGCGCAGTCATGCAACACTGTACCCAAACTAAATTTGTATCATTTTGTTCACACTAGAGTTTTCTTTTGGTGGTATTTAATCACCACTGGGGTTTTTATTTTTTGCTAAATTAACAAAAAAAATACTGAAAATTTTGAAAAAAAAAAACCCAAAGTTTTTCTTTGTTTCTGTTTTAGGTTTCCAAATCATTGTTCTTCATAAATTTAGGCCAAGATGTATTCTGCTACATTTCTTTGGTGAAAAGAACCCAAATCAGTATTTTATTTAGTCTATAGGAAAGTTCACAAACTATGGTATATATCTGAAAATTGATCAGTCCTGAAGTACTGACGGCCAACTAATTTCTTAAGGCCCCAAAATGTCAGAACAGTACAGATATCCCCCAAATGACCCCTTTTTGCAAAATAGTCTGACATATTTCATACGCGGGATGGCGAGTTTTTTGATGTTATAGTTATTTTTTTTTAAATTTTTTGGAAAATTAAATTAAAAATATTTTCAAAAATTTGTTTTTTTTGTACGGTCACCAGTGCAGTACAGGCACATCATGTAACTGGTGTGGCAGTGATCAGGGACACTGACTGGTGATAGTACGAAAAAAAACCTTTTTTTTTTATTACATTTTTTTCTCTTTTAAGATTTTTTTTTCATATTAAACTATGACCAAAGTAGTATAATGTTACCATAGTAACATTGTACTACTTTGGGGAAGTGATCAGTATTTATTTATTTTACACAATTTGCTTATAGCAAAGAATTTTTTTGCTATACGCAAGCATTTAACTGAAATTCATTCATTCATGTTTTTTTCTTGTGATTAGTTGTGATTGGGCACGGCTAATCACATGACACAGATGAGCCGTGATTGGCCCAGCCTGTGCGTGTGATCACTGACCATTCACAGCTAGACACACTTGTATACATTGGATGGCATGAAAGGAAGCCATCCATTGTTTAAAACTGTCATGTGACCTGCTGTGATTGGTCACAGCAGGTCACATGGTACTGGCAATTGGGTCAGTACACAGATCTGTCTTCAGCTGTGTCTGAGGTACATAGCTGATGACAGATTAAGCCACAATGCGTCCCTGCGGGGACGCACAAAGTGCGATCCGGGATATGCGTCATTTGATGCCCTCCCGAATCAATGAGAGTCCCGTCTGGCCATCATTTTCCTATTGGCTAGGTGGGAAATGGTTAATTGGTAGAAGAGTGAATTATACTTTTGTGATCTTTAGCGTAAGTAGAACGATGGAATTGCATGTTCTGTGAGAGACCTCTGCCCCATTGTGGCCATCAAAATACATAAGAGGTGAAATCTGGGCTCTGAAATAACTTTTTTCGCTGGTCTGTTTATCTAGTGTGCAAGTAAAACACCCTGGATGATGCTTCAGCAAATATTTCATAATCTATTCTAATTTAAATGACTAATTAAATCTTTCTTGATTTCTTTTAATTTCTATTTTATAATAGGTCACCAGAGTTGAAGAAAGAGGATATTGAATTTGATGTGTCATTATTAGAAGAGATAGAAAACCTGCAGGCAAATGAAATCATGTGGAACAATCTCACTGCAGACAGCCTAAATTCAATGTAAGAGTAGATTTCATTGAGGATAAACTGTATTGTTCATGCTTGAATGATTTAATTTTTTTTTTTTTATAAACCTGTTTGAAATATTTTCTTTTTCTCTGCTGTGTGAGTTTGGGGCCCCTTACAGAACAATTCTCTGCAGTTACTGAAACAAGTCAGTTAACTACTACTGTTAACCAGCAAACAATGTAACTATGTTTGAAGCATCCCTGACGTTTAAATATATGTTGAATACAACTTGTTCGCTGAAAAAAAAAGTGCTCAGTGGCTAGATCTGCTTGGCCCTACATATATACTGTGTCTTGTACTAATGTAACGGCCAGTGGGAGACAGGGACTAGGACAATCCTCTTCCAAGAAGTGTCAGATTCTGCAAAAAAGGTAAGTAATCAGTCTGTTTGCAGAGAACAATGTAATTATTTTTTGTTATGAATGAGTCACTTTTAAGTCATATATCAAAGATTTATCTCAATCTGATTTTTATTTTTATTACAATGCAGCAAGATTTAACTTCCTCACTGGTGGCGTGTGCTACATCAATCAATCTTCCTCTATCAACAATTAGTTTCAATGGCAGATATAATTGTGATTGGTTCTGAGATTCTAATAATATTTATAGTGTGACACATCCTACATTATGTGAGAGAAGGGCAGGATGCAGAAACCAATAAGCAAAAGTGGCTTCATCTTATTGAGTGGTGAGATAAACTGGTGCACTATAACAATGCTGGAATAACAAGTACAGCAGTTAGGCGGTATTTTTGTTAGGTTTTTCAAAACTCACGCATTTGCCATAAATTTTGCATTCTGGTAACGATATGTTGTAATACCTGTAATTATGCCATTTATTAAATTAATTTTTCCTTCTATCGTATATCATGTGACACAGACTGTCCTCACATTAATTGTTATTAGGGTTATGCTGCCACCTTCAGTTAAATGGATAGGTAGTCCCCCTCAGGCATAACCCCTCCCCGTTAGGCAAGGTTTAAATTTTCTTGTGAGTGTCTTAGGTCACGGACATGTCTGTGCTATTTTCTCAACATTTCTATCTGGGATTAGGAGACTGCCTTTATCCAGATCCGTTTTCCTATGGCTTTTCTGAGGATTGTTATTCTGACTCCGCAGTGGATATGCGGGGATGACTTGTTAAGTTGCGTTCAATACTGGACCCTGCATAACTGTATCCTGCACAATGATATCTTGCATGGCAGACTGGTAGATATGATACAGGTTCAAGGCAGTGTTCCCCAGCTGGTGTGTTGAGTTCCTGAAGGTCCTTGTGGCAAAGCATGTCGGGATGGGAGAAGTCTTTATTTCTGTTGCAATAAACAGTGGTCATGATGGGTGCTTTCCTGTCAGGCATGCTTGGAACAATGATAGTACAGGGAACTTTGCCACTGCAGGAATGCCATCTTCAGATCAACATTTTTGAACTCTGAGCTTGTTGCCTTCAAAGGTGGACCACCTTACTTTGGGGACTTCTGACGTGTGTTCAGCCAGACACCATGGCTGTGGCTTAAAACAGTCACTAGTGTGGACTATAAGTCGAGCCGCTCCGCTAACGTAATTGTGTACTGGAAGGAATGTTATGTTCTTACCTTGTTAGCTGTATGTGTTCGGGGTGTAGAAAATTGCTAGGAAGACTCTCAGCTTCCAGCAGCTGGGTTTGAAATTGATCCCTACACCCAGAAAATGGGGAAGCCATACACAGATCTCCTTGTATTAAGATTTAACCACAAGATGAAGAGGTTTGTGTCTTTGTTGCATGATCCACGTGAAATATACCATCCTGTTCTAAAGATCCCCCCCGTCTGCTTTGGCAGATGTACTCCAAAGGAATTCTGGTATTTGTGGCCCCAAATGTATGCCTTGCCAGTACCCTGTGTTACATATTATGGCTTATCTTCAGTTGTGTCTGGATCAGCATTTTGCCCTGAGAAGGATCAAATTGCAGCCTTGGACATTCTTTTTCAACAGCCATTGGCATCGCACTGTTTGGTGAATGCCTTCATGCAGGAGGTGGCTCCGTGCAATTTGACTTTGCTTCTTTTGGCGCTGCAAGCTCCTCCTGTTGAACTCTTTAAGGGATGTATTTATGCCCAACCATACTCACACTGCTTTCTGATAGTGGTCACCTCTGCCAGGATTGTGTTGGAGATGGCTGCCTTATCTTGTAAGGAGCCCTTCCTGGTAGTCCAAAAGTATAAGGCTGTCTTTCAGCATAAAGTTTCCTTTTTTGCCTAAGGTGGTATTTTTTTCCTCCCTCAGTCGGGACATTGCATTTTATTTCTTTTGTTGCTCCACAGTCTGGATGTGGTTCAAGCTGCTTGTCTTTGTACTTGCAGAGGAATTTCACAGGGGGCTCTCTGCATCTTGTTCCATCTATGCTAGGTGGGTAAAGTTGGGGTTTAGGCCTATTCGGCAAAGGATATGGGTAATCTCTTTCGGAGGAAGGCTTATTCTACTAGATAAGTTAGTGAATTCTAGGCTTTTCAGCATCAAGCTTCTGTGTTGCAAATTTGGATAGCAGCCACCTGATCTTTGGTTCCCATTTTTATTAAGCTGTACTTCCAGGCTACTCGGATGTAAGCGCGGAAGGACTCGTAGGTCCCAGCGCTGTCATCATGTCCCTGCCGCTTTCTCCTCCCAGGTCATTCAAAAAACACAAAGCCCCAGGCTGTGTGATAATTTGTTACTATTTTGTGTGAATGATAAAGAGTAAAGGAAAGTTGGAGACACAATCTTGGTGCCTGTAGTCCATGAGACCTGCAGTACTTATATCAGAGACGCACAGAAGTACAGATGAAAATCTGATGATGTTTATTAACCTTAGTGTATGCCCTGGGGAAATAGTGTTTATAGTACATCTCTGCAATGTATGCACATTTACCCTTGTGTCTATTTAAAATCACTGCAAGTACAGAAAATACCTTTTTTAATCCTACTAGAAATTCTTTCAACCTTTAACTTTCGATGATGAGCTGACAACATGGCCTCTGCTGCATCAAAATCCCAAGTAATGTTGTCAGCATTGCCTAAGTATTCAGGCAGAACACACTCTCTTATGCTATTGAGGTGAGAGGGAGATATTTTGCAGTCGAGTAGAGGACAAAGGAGGAGTTCCTGTGTAAGATGTTGCTTGACAACCCCTTCTTCCATCCCAGAAGAATCTCTACTTTACTTTGCACGGACCCGCAATGACATTCTTCCACCTCAGGCAGCTCTGACATTGAATCTACTACTTCACTGGGCACCCAAACAGACTGTTTCCTTCTTTCTCACAGTTGGCCATAGAGAGCTGCCAAATGCCCCCCTTTGCAGAAGGTTCATCACATACTGGACTTACCCCATCATTCTTGTTTGTGATTCTGATGTCTTCCAAATTTACTATTTAAAGAAACTCTTAGGTCTCTGCACTCTTTCTGTATATTTGCACGGACCCGCAATGACATTCTTCCACCTCAGGCAGCTCTGACATTGAATCTACTACTTCACTGGGCACCCAAACAGACTGTTTCCTTCTTTCTCACAGTTGGCCATAGAGAGCTGCCAAATGCCCCCCTTTGCAGAAGGTTCATCACATACTGGACTTACCCCATCATTCTTGTTTGTGATTCTGATGTCTTCCAAATTTACTATTTAAAGAAACTCTTAGGTCTCTGCACTCTTTCTGTATATTTGCTCTATCAGGTCTCCTATAACTTCCGTACATCATGGAGACTTTCCAGACTAGGTGGACAGTGATAATTCATACTTGCATGTGTCCATCTTTCCAGCACATCTGTAGCTGATTTTGTAGCTGATGACACTTTTTTTTTTTTTTTTATTCATCTGGAACTCTGCTTTAACAGACAGTGCTACTGTACAGATTTAAACATCATCCTCTTTAATGACCGCAAAGAAACTTATTTTAGCGTAAGTACAAAAATACTGCTCTTTAGTCTTAGTTTTTCTTCCCTGTTTTAAGAATAGGAATTGTTTTAATTTTTTTTGTGCTGTCTTTGCTGTCATTGGGGAGCATCTTGTTAAATATACGTTTAATGAATCTGAGTGTCCTGCCTTCTCTGCAGTTATGAAAGGGTTACAGAGGGTAACAGGCAGTATAACCTTTGATGTCCACACAGTAAAGAGTCAATGATTGATAACCGATGATATTTTACTGATAACATGTGATCATAGTACATGAAATGTGAATGAATGTAAATGCGCGCGGTAAAACTGAAATACAAACAGAATAAACAGACATGAGTACATATTTAACTACCTAGCTATGTGCATAACATTCCACAGTACATAGGAAGGGTACTTACAGACTTTGGGGGTCTAATCAAGCCCATATATGAAGAGGGAACAGCATCCCACATGTACTTGCATTGTAGAATTTCTTCAGTCTGAAGAGATGAGGTCACTTCCTCCCAAGTTAGCAGACAGGACGTCCCTAGCCTTAAAGGGGACAGACACTGCTGAATGCTAAAGAATGCCTTGTGTAATACAAGGCAGCACACTGAGTGATTAATATCTAAAAGGAGGGAGTACAACTGGTTTAAAGACAGAGTAGAGGAGAAATAAAACTGCAGTGAAATAGCCTGACATTTCCTTTTTTTTTTTTTTTGTTAACTGGTCATGGTCCTAAATGCCATTGATGTACAATTCTCAATGGCATTATTCCTCCATTCTTAATCCAAATGCGTTAAAAGCAGATATGATTTGCAAGATAAAGGTCATAGGTACCGTTTGATGACTTTACATTTCCAAACTATGCTTCCCCCCCATCATCTACATAAAAGGTTTTGTAGGGAGCGGGGTTACAAAGAAAATTGTCTCCTATGGGACTTTAATGCAGCCACAACAACATAATTTTTATTGATACAAAGATATATTATTAAAATGATAAAATACAATAAATAATTCTGGTTGTAGAGCATGTACAATCATGAAACCTGTACCCCTAGATTTGTAGGGCATGTATTCCAGCATCAAACAGCAGATTTTACAAACTTTGCTACAGTGCCCTATTCTCAAACAAGTTTCGATTACTGTATAATCTTTAGGGGGAAGTATAGAGGTACCTGTAATAAAGAGAACACAAAAGAATACTACCACAAGAACATATATATATGCCAGTTCCTACATGCATAAATGTATGATTCACACAGACTGCCAGAGTGAATGAGATGTCTTTCAGATTTCACCTTTATAGACCCAAATAGGCCATTGCAATCCAACATCAGAACCCACAGAAAGCCAGGGTGGCCCCCCCAAGACCAGCCAGGGTGCGCAACCACCCACGACTAATTCTGTGTGTGTGAAAAAGAAAAGACATATTAAATCATGCTTATATAGTACAAAAATATAGAAAAAATGTGAAGGCATACAATTATTTTATTGATAGATTTGCCCCTGGATGTTGTGTTTTTTTTTTTATGTAGCAGGATACAGAAGGCAATAAAAGGTGCACTCATAAACTTTGCATAAATTATGCGAAGTAACCTAAAATGTAAGACTGTGCAGATAGTAAGCCAAAATGTTAAGAAACAATTGACCTGAGTGACGAGGAGAAAAGCTTAGTATACTCACAAGTCTCACACACTCTTGTACTTCACATGATGGAAAGAAAACTAAAAAATATTCAAAAATATATAGAATGAAGCATATAGGTATGAAGTAATAAGCAAGGAGTGTGTGGTATACTATTGATCACATATCAGAGTGACCTCAACACTTCTGTATCTAGCGAATAAACAATTGACAAAG
The DNA here is from genome assembly GCF_062004578.1 of Staurois parvus. Taxonomy (NCBI): domain Eukaryota; kingdom Metazoa; phylum Chordata; class Amphibia; order Anura; family Ranidae; genus Staurois; species Staurois parvus. Next base: position 66,680 of record NW_028318564.1, on the reverse strand, counting down.
ACAGTCTCCCAATTATATAGTATGGCTTAATAGATGATTGGTCACGAGAGGTTGCCAACTCTAGCTGCTGGTAACAAAGGCCCCTCCAAATGGCATCATTCTTATGGCTCTCTGGGCAGCCTCGTGGTGGGTGTAACCACCACCACTCGTCATCTAGACATTCACTCCGCTTCAAGACGCAACGCAATGATGTCATTGTGCACACACGTGATGCCATGTTAAACGTGATGTGTCACGCACAAGACCAGCGTGTGGCAAGGATCCAAAGATGCCATAGACACAGACATAAGCCTGCCCTCCGCATCCCCAAAGCATGTACTACAACCAAAGTTATTTATTGTTTTTTTTTTCATTTGACTAATAAGTCACCTACCCCTACTAATACAGGGAGGTGAGAGGAGGGGCAGGGGAGCTGGGCCAGTACACACAGTGTGGCAGTGCTAAGGAGTTGAGCACTGGAGTGGTATTCCCTATTACGTTCATAGGCACATCTCAAGTGAAATGTGCCTATGAAGTCAAGTAAGCATTTAAAATATTTGATTTTTTTCTGTGATTTTTACCTGTACACATTTAAGTTGGAGAGAGGGCCTGTTTAAACCCACTCCCAGATTCTGTTGACAATGTTGTGCTGGTTCCATAATCTTCTTTTGCAGCGTCACTTACTGTGAGTGTAGTTTGCCTGTTCAAGCACAAGGTATCTACATTTTTGGGCATTGTGCACTGTTTGCTATTGCTGCAGTCAGCTGTTCTTGGCATTGCAAGAGAAGCGCTCAGAGATGGAGAGGAAAGTCTCAGGGCTCCTGTGTCATCTGGTAAAGCCTGATTTGTATTTGATGAACAGAATCGTTTGCTTTTTTAGTAGATTACTTATTGATTAAAATGCACCATTTCTGGTGTATGTGCAAGCATCAGAAGTGCACATAATGTATTTGAAATTTCTTAAGAAATCTGAGACTGAATTTCTTTTTTGCCTCATAGAAATGTAGTTGTTAATTAAAAGCTATTAACCTTGCCTGTATCTAGTAAAAATGTTGAGGTGGGTTCAGTAGTATGGCAAAAAAGATTTATAAGGTCAGTTTGGGCATTCTAATTGTGAAACTATGTATGGGAAGCCTTAGAGATGGTAGAATGTTTCATGCATCAGTTATTTATTGGCACTTGCAGTCCTTCCAATAAACTATTTGGTGTGTACCCTTTCAATTAGCCTTACATTTTTTAATTTAATGTGGAAATAATTTTAAATTTGATAGGAACCAGTAAAATTAATTATTAGTTTAAAGGGCATGCTGGTTATATTTAAAGTTATCGTTTCGAAGGTGCTAGCTTATTGGGCTATTTATTAGACTGCCAACTGTCCTATTAGATCATATCTATTGCTTCTTAGCCAGTGACCTTGTTAGAATGAAATGTGTAAGCTGCTGCTGGTCTTTGCTTAAAACGCAATAGGATTTATCGTTTTCTGTTTAAATGCCACCTTCGTGGACAGAGATTTCATGCCTGGCTCAATGTACTTGTTTCGGGTTGCCCTCAGTGTCATCTCCAGAATACGTCACAATCTATTTTGCAGGTTGAAAACCGCATCTGAGGAACTTGCACAGACACAACTGTCACTTGTGAACAAAGAGGAACTCCTGGCTGAGAAAGAGAAAGATATTGAAGACTCTGCTAACGCCTGTGAAAAAAAGTCTGAGTAAGTGTCTAGTTTGAATTTCGCAACATGTAGTTGTCCCAATCACGCATCTTTTTTGTTCCTTCTGATGTATTTCATTGAGGAATCATACTTCCTTTTTTGAGTAGATTGTATATAGTTTTCTTTTTATTAAAGAGTAATGCCTGGTAGCTAGTAAAACTGAACTATGAGATAAAGAGCCTGTTCTACAAATATTGCACCTCTGTTAAAAGACCAGTTGAACATTCAGTTTAAGCCCTGGTTCAAACATATGTGAATCGGGATGCGTTTTCAAACACAGATTTGCATGACAGGCTAGTTAGTATATGTTCCTATGGAGGGTGTTCACACTGATGTGATCCACATGCAGGGTGTTTTGAGTGCTGTTTAATAAGGGTCCTGTGCGAGTTTGAAGCGATTTGTTCCAAACTCTCAGGGCATCCGAGTATAGTGGTTTTCTGAGATAACTGCTCACATAGCATGCGATTCATAGCTGGTTTTGTATAGAAGTGGTTGCAAGGCGGTTTTGTAGAGAAGTGGATGAAAGGCAGTTTTGTTGAGAAGCGGATGGTTGGCATTTCAAGGCTATGAAGGCAGATTGTAATTGCAGAAGTGCTAAATTTTCATGAACACACAGGTATTCAAACACCATCACATTCCCTGAATCGCAGTGCGATTTCAACACACGTGAACACAGGCTTAAGTAGTTAGATGCATTTCAGGTACATCAGAACAAAAAGGGTTCTAAGTCTTATTTGTATTTTCTTTAAGAATCTGCCACAGCCTGTGTGGAATAGCCTGTACCTTGCCAGCATTTTGCAGAGTGGCACCCTTGCTTACTGGTGAAAGCAGCGGTTTCTTTGCCGAGGTACAACAAACCCCTTGCTGAGTCAGCTAGAGCTTGCCAGTCAGGAGCATGTGCTTTTCTGAAATCAGAGCTGAACAAGGAGGTTTGCCAGATCTCTGCTTCCCCAGAAACAGCAAAGGTCCCACTCTACAACATGCAGGCAGGGGACAGGCTTTACTACTGAGGCTAAGGCAGTTTTAAAAATCAAATAAACTGTAAGGCTTTTAGTTGAGGAGTACAATACAGACAAGTACTTGAAATAATATAATATATTGTAGAGAGAGATTTCTTATTGCAAATTATCAGTCAGGTATAAGAAAATATGGAAAATCAGGTAAGCGTTTATAATCTGTTTCTCTAAAATCACATATCCAAATTATAACTTTATTACATTTCCAGTAAGAGAATAAAGTAATACAGTATACAAAATTTATAGACAAAGAAGGCATTGAATGAGCAAGAGAAGGTAAGTAGTTCAGATCAAGGAAACCTACCTTTTGCAGGGTTACTCATAAAAGATAAATGCTCTATTAAACCCAAAACCCAAAATGTTATATTACAGTTTGCCAATCTTTAGATGCAGTGTGTGCATTACTTTTTTTTTTTTTCTTTAATGTCCTCTCCCCCTATTTTCACTGGGTGATCTGGCTAGAATCACACCTCCTGTATTAGAGTGCTCCCGCTCTGGATGAAGAGGCACAGGGTCATCTTTTGGACAGCAGTGTTGGCCGTGTGGAGGGAGAGGAGTGTTAGATGAACTAGCAGATTTGGATACTCTTAACAAATTGAAGCCAAATGCCAGCCAACACTGCAGTTACACAAGTAGTTACAGTGACAGTTTTTTTGGGATAAAGGTTTTGCATTAATAAATAAAAGCTAATCATTGTAAGCACCCTTGTCAGCAGTAGATGTTTTGTCTCGGCACTCTAAACTGCTGCATCTGCATGACAGCTTGCTCTGTCAGGGATGAGCAATTTATATCGCTCGACGCCCAGGACATATAGTTCTGTGTGCCAAACAGGTAGACTTTCATACCATTTAGCCGTGCGGGTCTTGTCAGGTGGAAGCATTCGGGCGACTGAGATGTGATGGGAAAAAAAAAGCTAGGTAATTTTTTTTATTTTATTTTAAATGTAAAAAATACTCTCACCCCACCCCTCACTCCCCGCATATATGCACAAATGTAAACGCACATGTCGGGGTACCCATGCATGAAAACATCAATTGTGATACCTATGTTAAATATCGCCACGCACGCCAGAATGAGAGAAATAATTTTAGCACCAGACCTCCTCTTTTTTTTAATAAACTTATGACCTACTGGGGGCTTTAAAAACATCACATAGAAAAAGTTTTCATGAGCACACGCAAATTTAGGGTTTGACATGTTGGTTATCTGTTTACTCTGTGCGACCTCATCTGTTATATTTTAACAAAAAAATGGGTAATTTATTGCCTTTTGTTCCCTAAAATTAACTTTAGTGTGTTTTTTGCGTTTCCTAGACCTTTGCGGTAATGTCGTGTGACATAAAAATTGTAACTACAACGATTTTGTTCTCTAGGATGTCTGCTTTCAGAAATTTTTAGTTTTTTTCTGGGGTTTATGTAGTCTTCAGGCCTAATGTAATTTGTTAAACGCAAAAATGGTTCTGGCAGTGAAACGGTTATAGGATCGGTTTACCTTTGGGTACATGTTCTATGTTCTACCCGTTTTTAGGGTGAAATATGTAGTATGTTCCAGCGCCTGTAGCAGCTCGGCTGTCCAAGCCCTCTGTTTGACAACAGTAAGGAGAGAAGTTCCCCCATACCCGTGATCACTTTTTGAAAAGAGCGCAGCTGTGCGGGGCTCCACCCATACAGCCACATCATTCATTCACTGTGTGAGTTCTGTGAATTAATCAACAAGTATCGACATCCTTTGCTGATGTTGGCTTGTAGTTCTCAATGATCTACCATGGCGCTGTTGAGCACTGTGGTAGTTAATTAATTCTTCCTGTCAGTGTGAAACTGTCTGCTTGTATAATGTACGGATAGACAGATTACCCTGACAGTCTGCAAGAGTCCTTCATTGAATGCTGGTGTAATATTTTCCAGGCTTCTAAAAAAAAAAACTAAAAAAAAAAAACCACCAGAACTTGATTTGGCTGCTCAGCAGGTGCTACTATTGAACACCCAAGAGCTTCTGTGTTCTAGGGTAACATGAAGGAATACATTTTTTATTTTCATTTTTTTCTCATTGGGGCCGGCACCTCATTTACTTGCTCAGCAGATGCGCTTCTGCTGAGCGTTATGAGAGCCCAACACTCCCTTTTCCTACCGAGCACCCAATTAATGCTCATTACACTGCAAGGTGCCTCCTCTCCTTCCTAGTCCCCAAGGTACCGTGCTGGAGACAGGCGGAGAGGGGAGGAGGATATAAACAGCACAATCGTAAAAACAATACAAGTTTAAGTTGCCATAAAGCCCTTTCGTTTATAAACCTCCAGACCTTCCTAAAAGCATCTCAGATTTAAATACGGTTTTGGTTAGGGGTGTGTGTGTATGTGTGTATATATATGTATATGTGTGTGTATATATGTATATATATATATATATATATATATATATAGATAGATAGATAGATTTATCAGGACATGTAGATTGTCATGAGGGACTAGTAGTTTGGGACTCCGATTTAGTCCCTTAGACGAGTAGTTTTTTCAAAAATGTCCACACAGACTTGCTGGCCAGATCACCAGATGAAAATAAAGGGAAGAAAGCCTAAAAAAGAAAACTAATGCTGTCATCACAGCTGCAATGTATGTAAATGCATCAGCACATGCATGTGATCAGCACAGGGCCATTTAGTGCTGTCCAGACAGAGGGTCAGGGGTCATGCGGCTTCGTAGGACAATCAGTGGAGAATGAAAACTCCTCCTACAAGCTTTTACCAGTGCTCTGCTGGATACTGATAGAATCATAACACTGCTAAACACTGTAAATATAAACTGCAAAAAAGGTGTTTAGCAGTTTATATTTACTAAACTAATTGCATTTCCATGTTCTATGTACTGTGGGAGACCAGATATAGTGGATGCAGGGTCCTGGGTGTATTAACACTTTGTCATTTTGCCAAGAACCAGAAACATTGTACTGCTCTGTGTTGTGTGGGTTAGTTTTGGTATATCGTGAGGCATCTCCTGGCTTCCTGATCAGGCATAACTGCAGTGGGCTTGGCAAGTTTAGCAGATCTTTTTCTTAACACTGGATTCTTGATATGCCTCAATATGCATGCAGTTATTGAATTCCAGTTTTATGAAAAGTGCAATTTCATACACTGCACATATTCAGCAAAGTAAGAAATTCTGGGGATCCTAGAGAATGACGTCTTCATGTTGATTTACAGAACCACAACACCATAGTGACCCGAGTAAAATATATTGTTGTCCACAATAGACTCATTAGCTTCTGTTTGATGTTTTTATTATTTAGGTTACAAAACGTTGATTTGCTTTGGGCAATAATAGTTTATTTTGTACATTTTTTGGTTTTACATCACTCTCTAGATGGGTAGACTTGGAAAACCATTCTGAGTATATATGTCAAGGGAGCAATGGTAATTCATGAACATGGAGTTATTGACAACAAGTGGAAGTTAGCAGTGAGTTGCTCTGGTGCAGTACAATTGTAATGTTCAGTATGATTGGAACCTATTTCTCTAGTTTGAAATTTTTTGTTTAATTTGGAATGGTACAGAACACCTCCCATTCTCTTTATCATCTTGACAGGAGGAGTTCTGTACTTCAGAGGTGAACTGGGAAGGGAACTGGGAATAAAAAAAAAAAGCTGAATGAATCGATTTCATTCAGGTAAATGCTTGCTTATAGCAAAGTAATTCTTTGCTATAAGCAAATTGTGTAAAAAAAAAAAAAAAATACTGATCACTTCCCCAAAGTAGTACAATGTTACTATGGTAACATTGTACTATTTTGGTCATAGTAAAATATGAAAGAAAATCGTAAAAAAAATAAAAAAAAAGTAATAAAAAATTAAATATAATAATAAAAAAAAAAAAAATTAAAAAAAAAATATATATTTTTTTTCATACTGTCACCAGTCAGTGTCCCTGTTCACCGCCATGCCAGTTATGACGACGCTGTACTGCACTGGTGACAGTATGTAAAAAAAAAAATAGTGAAAATAAGTTTTTTCATTTTTTCATTTTCGGAAAAATTATGACAAAAAAATACAACTTCAAAAAACTCGCCATGCCTCTTATGAAGTACGTCGGACTGTCTACTCTGCAAAAAGGGGTCATTTGGGGATATCTGTATTATTCTGACATTCTTGGACCTCAAGAAATTAGATTGGCCGTCAGTACTTCAGGATTGATCAATATTCAGATCTATACCATAGTTTGTGAACTCTATAACTTTCCTACAAACTAAATAATACATCCTAATTTGGGTTATTTTCACCAAAGACATGTAGCAGAATACATCTCGGCCTAAATTTATGAAGAACAATTATTTATTTGTAAACTTTTATAACAGAAACAAAGAAAAATGTGTTTTTTTTCGAAATTTTTGGTCTTTTTTTGTTAATTTAGCAAAAAATAAAAACCCCAGCGGTGATTAAATACCACCAAAAGAAAGCTCTAGTTGTGTGAAGAAAATGATAAAATTTTAGTTTGGGTACAATGTTGTATGACCGTGCAATTGTCATTCAAAGTGTGAGAGCACTGAAACGTGAAAAATGGCCTGGGCAGGAAGGTGTAAAATTGCACGGTATTGAAATGGTTAAGCTTAAGGTTTCGTTCACAAAGGTGCTGAGGCCCATTCAAGTCTATTTGTCTCTTAGGATGGTCAGCAGCTGCTGCTGCGTCCTAATAGACCTGGGCTGACTGCACATTGCACATGGTGTCTAGAGATGCTGACAATTGACATGATATATTACATGTACCGTATTTGCCGGCATATAAGACGACTGGGCGTATAAGACGACCCCCCTACTTTTCCTGCTAAAATGTAGTGTTTGGGCTATACTCGCCATATAAGACTACCCCTCTTCCAATGCACACCAGTGGGAGGAATAGTGCCCCATCATTGATGTCAGTGGGAGGAATAGTGCTCCATCATTGGCATTAGTGGCAGGAATAGTGCCCTATCATTAGTATCAGTGGAGGAGTAGTGCTCCATCATTGGTGTCAGTGGGAGGAACAGTGCCCCATCATTGGTGTCAGTGGGAGGAACAGTGCCCCATCATTGGTGTCAGTGGGAGGAACAGTGCCCCATCATTGGTATCAGTGGCAGGAATAGTGCCCCATCATTGATATCAGTGGGAGGAATAGTGCCCCATCATTGGTATCAGTGGGGGGAATAGGTGCCCCATCATTGGTATCAGTGGGGGGAATAGGTGCCCCATCATTGGTATCAGTGGCAGGAATGGTGCCCCATCATTGGTATCAGTGGCAGGAATGGTGCCCCATCATTGGTATCAGTGGCAGGAATGGTGCCCCATCATTGGTGTCAGTGAGGGGTGGAATAGTGCCCCATCGTTGGTGTCAGTGGGGGGGGGGAATAGTGCCCCATTGTTGGTGTCAGTGGGAGGAATAGTGCCCCATCATTGGTATCAGTGACACCAATGATGGGTCACTATTCCTCCCACTGAGACTTGCTGACCCTGTTCTCGTATGGTGCTGCTGCAGCCAGCATATGTGGTTGCAGCAGCACCTCTACACAGAACACTTACCTGCTGCTCCGGCACTCAATTTTCGCGGGGCCGCTCGGCTCCGCCCCCTCGCCGGTGATTGGCCGCCTGTGTGCCTTTCCTGAGCTACAGTTCTGGCGGCCAATCACCGGTGAGGAGGCGGAGCCGAGCAGCCGCACGAACATCCAGTGGCCGAACTGAAGGAGACGCCGCGCTTCCTGGACCGGATCGTCGTGGGACTGGATCCAGGTAAGAGACATCAGCCCCTGCAAACCCCTGTACTTAATGCCGCAGCCCCCCTAAACATGTGTACCGGCGTATAAGACGACCCCCGACTTTTGAGAAGATTTTCAAGGGTCAAAAAGTCGTCTTATACGCCGGCAAATACGGTAGTTTGTATAGAAATAAACTAGCTAATTTATTCAATGACTGGAGAATGTTCGGACAATAAACTCAATGAATATTCATTTTAATTATCAAGTCTTGTGCATGTTAAAGTGGCCAGCAGGGATTTTCTTTTCACATGATTGGGTAATTGAAATTAATCTTCTAATTTTATTGTGTGAACACTCTCAAATCCTTTAAAATCAGCCTCACTGTGTTGTATTGCAAAGCTGCCATTTATAAACCAATTTGATATTTTAGTGATTTTTTTTTTTTTTTTTTTACATATGTCCAATTTTATTCAACATATATTTAAAAAAATGATTTTCTTTTTTTTAGTGTTGTGCTTCTCTTGAGTCGGAAACAAGCCCTTGAAGAGCTTAAGCAGACAATCCAACATCTGAAATGCACAGAAACAAAACTAACTGCTCAGAAAGAGCTTCTGGATCAAAAGGTGCAAGAGAATGAAGGGAAGGAACCTCCCCCTGTAGTGAATTATGAGGAAGATGCCAGATCTGTTACTTCTATGGTGAGTGAATCACTGCACTGTAGAATGTTTTGTATATCTGTGTTGTACTCTTCAGTTGAAGAAAGGAATATGTAGTTTAACGCATTACTGCACAATTTGCAGTCAAGCTTTTAGGGGTTAACATTTGAATACAAGCATTTGGCCATTCCTTTACCCTTAGTAATCAAGGTGCTCTTTAAAGTGTGTGTGTGTGTGTGTGTGTGTGTGTGTTCCAACATGTTAATAGCTCTCTAGTATTCTTTTCTTAACCACTTGCCCTCCTGAGGATTTACCCCCCCCTTAATGACCAGGCCTCTTTTTGCTACTCGGCGCTGCACTAATTCAACTGATAATTGCGCGGTCATGCAATGCTGCTTCCAAACAAAATTTGCATCCTTTTTTTCACACAAATAGAGTTTTCTTTCAGTGGTATTTGATCAACTGCGCTTTTTATTTTTCACGCTATAAACAAAAAAAGACCAAAAATTTTGAAGAAAAACGATATTTTTTAATTTCAGCTATAAAAAATATATAGTAAACTCAAAGTTAATTATAAATTTAGGCCAAAATGTATTCTGCTACATGTTTTTGGTAAAAAAAATCCCAATAAGTGTATATTGATTGCTTTGTGTGAAAGTTATAGCGTCTACACACTATGGTATAAATACTGCAATTTACACCATTTTTCTGCTATACAGCGCTGTGCTAGTTTAACGGACAATTGCGCGGTCATGCAATACGGTACACAAATGTAATTTACATCCTTTTTTTTCCCAAAAAATTGAGCTTTCTTTTGGTGGTATTTGATCGCCTGTGCGTTTTTTTTTTTTTTTTTTTTTGCGGTATAAAAAAAAAAGGCTGACAATTTTGAGGAAAAAAAAACTTTATTTTGGACTTTTTGCTATAAAACATGTCCAGTAAAAAAAAAAATTTAAAAATCAAATTTAGTCATAAATTTCTGCCAAAATGCATTCTGCGACAAGTCTTTGCTACAAAAAACCCCAATACGTGTAAATTAAATGGTTTACGTGGAAGTTATAGTGTTTACAAATGGCTGGAAAGATACTGAGATTTTTAATTTTTTTTTATACTAATAATGGCGGCGATCAGTGACTTATGGCGGGACTGCGACGGACATTCTGACACCGGGGGGGTGGGGGGGGGAGACTGACTTTGGGTCACTGACATCCCCAGTGACACCAATACAGTGATCAGTGCAAAAAAAAAACAGACACTGTACTAATGGCACTGGGGAGGAAGGGGTTAACTTTATTATGCAGTGAAAGGGTTAACTGTGTGAGGGGAGTGTTTTACTAGCGGGTGGGAGTGTGTACTGCAGGGAACACCGCTGATAGGGACAGATAAACTCTTCTGTCCCGATCAGCATGTCAGGAGCTGTCAGGGAACTGACAGAAAGCACAGCTACTGCAGCTGTGCTCTCTGTCACTGATTGCCGCTAATCGCCGGGACATAGCCGGTAACGACTGGCTGTGACCCGGCGACTGACATCCGCGACCGTGATTGGCGGGACAGGTAGGGTGGCGGCGCGCCTCGCATGCGCCCCCTACCTGTTTTAAAAACACCCGTTTTAAAACGTGGTTTTGCCCAGCCGTGCAGCCCTGCCGCTGTATTTCTACAGTGGCTGGGCGGCATGTGGTTAATGAACGAAGAGGACAACAATGGTTAAAGTATATTGCCTAGGGCAGGGGTGGGCAACTGTGGCCCTCCAGCTGTTGGTGAACTAAAAGTCCCATCATGCATCTGCCTTTGGGATTCATGCTTGTAACTGTCAGTTTTGCAATGCATCATGGGACTTGTAGTTCTACAACAGCTGGAGGACCCCATTTGCCCACCCCTGGCCCGGGGCCATTATTTAACTGGTTCGCTGCAGCATCATTAAAGCTGGGTACACATGGTCCAAAAATCAGTCAGTTCAGCAGAAACTAGCCAACATTCGGACCATGTGTACAGCTGTCCTTCCCAAAGGAAGACTGTCTGATTGGATTTTGTCAAAGGGATATGGTGAAAAACCAGCATCCGATTAGCACTCTTAGTACGGCGATCTCTCCAGTGTTTACATTTTCTGTCATTCAATCCAGTGGGCTGAAAGGAAAAGTGTGTACCAGGCTTTGCACATACTGCCTTCATATAAATGCACATGTATGCTTAAACTCATGCGTCAGATGTGACTACTTACTCAGATGACTGTTGTGCTACAAATATTATACAATACCTCTCAAGCCAGAGTAAGAGCAATAATTCTGGGGCCATCATCCATGGTAACTCTAAACTTCTAATCTGTAAAGACTGTCAAAGCATTGCCTATGGACATTTTTGAACGTCAGATTTGTTACTGTTTCACAGGCATAGACGGTTTTAAGGCTTGACATTTTGGATATCTTATTTATTTAAAGCAAAGTCACTGTTTGTATTTCACCAAAATTGGATAATATATTGCGTTTGTGTGCAATACATCTAACTTTATTGTACTTTTCTCTTTTTCTCTGAAAATATGCGTTTGATAAACAGTTGTGGTAATTTTGTGTGAAATAACAAATTGCAACTACCATCACTTTTTTTCCAGGGTCCCTACGTTCAGATAATATATTATAAATAAAAATATAATTTTTGATGGTTTTACAAGCGTCAGGCGGCTAGGGGTTTGTATCAATGTCTTCATCTGTGTATGCTGGCTCTCTTTCATGTACTTGCAGCCGTCCCCTTGATGACATGAAGCAGCATGTGTGTGTCATCAGAGGGACCAGCTGCAGAAAACCATAAGAGAAAGCTAATTATGTGAATTTATTATTTGCGGGTAACACAGCAAAAATGTAAGGGGGGGAGTGAAGTTACTCTTTAAGTTACTAATACAACTGTATTACAGTGTATTCTGAAGAACTTCATAGCAAGAATACATGTGTCACATACATACTTGCCTGCATGCATACATACATACATAGTGCTCAGCATAAATGAGTACACCCCAACAGATTTGTTAGAAAACCTTTACTTTCCTTTCATAATCAACATTTTCTATGGGACACTATACTACAAAATACTCTCACAAGTGCGGGCCATTGATTGCAAACAGGATCTGTTAATTTGCACACAAAGTATTTTACCTTAATTCAAGACCATGTTGCAAAATGAATACATCCCAATTAAAGTCTTAGGAGCAAAGTTAAATTTTACACAACCAAATCCTAATTAACAAGAATTCAGCTACAGGTGAGTCTAATTGTTCATTAAACAGGTGTCCAGCAGACAGTTGATTATAAAAGTGTGTTACTTAACAAAGAAAACCCCTTCCTATTTCATGCTGTCAGCAATGGCACCACATGGAAGAGAAATGTCACAAGGCCTGAGATAAATTATTTCTTTACACAAGAAAGGTAAAGGTTACAAGATCAGCAAAGTTTTACTTATCAGTCAGAATACTGTAGCAAAAGTGATACAAAAATTTAACAATGATTGAACTGCAACCATCTCACAGAGACTTCCAGGCCATCCGCAGAAGTTATACACCTCGACAGGAGCATCTTCTGATGAGAGGAGTTGAAGAAAATCGCCATGCAAATTCACTGCAGTTAGCTAAAGAAGTAGAAAGCCAAACTGGGGTGATTGTTTCCCACAACACAATACAGTGTACACAGAGGAGGAATGGCATGCATGGGTGTCCACGAAGGAAGCCTCTCTTAAAGTCCATGCACAGAAAAGCCCACCTAGAATTTGCCAGGGCCCATTCTGAAAAAGAAGAGAACTACTGGGACTCTGTACTCTGGAGTGATGAGATCAAGATAAATGTTTTTGGAACGGATGGCTTCAAAACTGTATGGCATTGCAAAGGTGTGAAGTACAAAGAAAAATGCAGTGAAGCGTGGTGGTGGCAGTGTCTTTCTGTTGGGCTGCATGAGTGTGGCTGGTGTTGAGAAGCTTCATTGATGGTATCATGAATTCACAGATGTATATAGCAAGAGAAAATGCTACCATCACTCTGTGCCCTTGGTCGTCATGCACTTTTCCAACATGACAATGATCCAAAACACACGCTTAAGGCCATTGTTGCATTTCTGAAGAATAACAGAGTGAAAATGATTCAGTGACCAAGAATGTCTCCTGATCTGAACCCAACTGAACACCTATGGGGAATTTTTGTTGTGGAGTATATTCAATTTTGCATCAACCAATTTGAGTAAAACTGAAGATTTTGTAATCTAATTGTATTATTAACCTTACTTTAATGTAATGAGCTAAACAAATGTTTTATAACTTCGTTTTGTCTAAAGTTTGGAAACTCTTCTCATGCTCATTGAGATATTGATCTAAATCTTACTTTTCTTTTACAAAGGGTTTTATTGTAAATGAAGCAAAAAATAAACTAACATACGGATCACAGATACAATAACCATCAAATATAAATTGTACTGAATAAATGAAAGTCAGTTCAAGTCATGCATTGGTAGAGGCATAAGTCGAAAGATTTACATAGGTGTTTAATATATCTAGATAATGATGCAAATGTAGCACATGAAACATTAAATTCAATCCGTAGAGTATGAGTAAGGATAGTTTGGACAATAGATTAGAAAGAGACAAACAGTAAAGAGACACGGACGAGAAGAGGAAAAAAAACCAAAAACACAAGTCCGAGAAGGGCTCCGAGGCAATCACGGCAATATCCATCCTCAAATCGAAAGAAGAAACTGGTCAAATCTCGAAGGCTGAGCTATATCCAGCCAGGGACGCCATACCTGCAGAAATTTTGTGTGGGTATCCAACAATATGGCCGTCAGTTTTTCATCTAAATCCTACTTTTCAAAAGGGGTGTACTCCTTTATGCTGAGCAATGTATATACATCCCCCCCCCAGCCCTTCCTTCTTGGGCTTCTACGGGAGTTGGGATAAAAAAAAAAAAGTCCTGTGTGCATGAGGTTTTAGGCTGGAAACCTACTTTTTTGATTTGGTGCACTTTTTCCCGCAAAGTGGTTTCTATTGATATAAATGGAAATGCATTAAAAACCGCATAAGTTTGAGCTGAGTGTTTTGAAACGGAGCTGTAATGCACTTTGCATTGCATGTCAGCGCGTGTTGATGTGTGCCATTACACTCATTGACGTGCATATTGAAGACATTTTATTGAATTCAATGGAATGTGCATGATGTGAAATGCCAAAGTGTGGTTTTTCATTTAGAAGTTCGTTTACTATATGTACATTGACTCAATTGGACATGTCTGCTAACATCTTAAATTTCCCATATTACACCATAGAGACAGTTGATTCTTTATGCTAAAAGCAGTTATCTGTACTCACTGACAGTTCTTTGCTTTGTCTACTTTAGAGAGTAATTCTCTCTGTGGTGAACTATATAACATACTGTGTTCTGTATCCTGTAAGCTCAGACATTCTTGGACTTTTAGGGCTCTTGCACACAGCCAGCAAACGGCAGGACTGAGGGGACATTTGTTTTTATGGCTGGGCAACCTGACGTCTCCATGTAGAATAGTAGAATGTGCACTATTTAAAACAAGCAAAGTGGTAGTATGTACTAGGTTATGGAATTGCATAGGGGGATTTCGGGGAAATCTTGCTAATGGTGAACTTTGAAGCTTATAGGAAATTTTAGTGGTTGCATTTAAACCTACCTTAACTATTTCTTACATAGTTGGAAAGTTGTATATTGTTCAGCTGAAAGATCTATTTTTGCATGCCACAAATGTACATATCCCAAATATACGCATTAATTTGCATTATATTGTTTAGAAAAAAAAGCTTTAATGGTTCTAGGGTGTGCTATTTGTGCTTTTATTTTACTAAGATTTTTTCTTTTACGATCTATTTTTCTCGTTAGCCTTATTTGCAATCGATATATTTTAATGCAGTGCAGGTGCTTCTGTTCACTTTCATTTGGTAACACTAGGTGGGGCTGTTTGTCTACAAATTGTGTGTGTGTGTGTGGTTTTTTTTATTCTCTACTTTGTGTGTAGAAGATGGTTAAAATGAGTGTCCTTGTGCTTAAAAAAAGAAAAAAAATTGTGCTTTGTGTGATAAACAGTAAGCCTGCATAGTGTTTTATTATTTTAGTAATGTTGGGGTGAGCAAAATGTCACAATATATATTTGCTGCTGCTACCCACTATTTTTGAACTTTTATTTTAGCTTATGTTTTCACTTAGCTGTTAGGTCACATAAGGCAATTTTATAGCTGAATGTGAAGCTTGCAGGCAATCATTTTGTTTTCATTTACTTTAAAGTGTTCTGCTTTGGCTCATATAATGTGAAAAGAAAAGTAGCTTCTGAAACAGGTGGACAAATGGCAAGTAGCCATTGTGCCTGAACGTTATAGCTTGCTCTTAACTTTTTTTTTTTTAATTGTTTTCAGTGGAAGTATAGGTGTTTTGGCTCTGATATCACACTTGACTGTCTCTGTGCTTAATTATTTGTTCCTTGAAATAGTCTATAGTATTAATTTTAAACAAGGCCCGGGGTCATATGTGACTCTCACCTTCCTCAACTGTAGCTTGTGACAACTTCTCATCAGGAGCTCAGGTATAAATACTGGCTTTTGTAAGCTCTTGCTGATTTATTTGCTTTGAAAGGAATCTCTGGTCTAATTCTTTCTTTTTTTTTTAATTTTTAAAATTATTTTCTTGTGTGTAAAGTGGTAGTAATCTGCTCCAGTCTGGTCACGTGATACTGCAGCTCCGGGTCCCAGGTGTAAGGGATCATTCGACAAGGGCTGTGAATTCCTGGAGCTGTGACATTATTCATGGGCTCCCATGATCCAGTTGTTGGCACTGCTTCCCTGCTAGTGTTAATTGCATTGCTGAAAATATTTTCATCATAGTTTTCATCTGCTGCATGTTTTCGGTGATGAAAATTAAACAAAAATAAAATTAAGTCAGTTGGCAAAAACTATGAAGAAAATCAATTAAAATTTTTAGTTAACGAACATCTCCTGTACATTTTAGTCGACTAAAATCTAATGGGTCTAGTTAAATTGTAATGCATTATTTAAGCATTTCTGTAGAATTTCCAAACTCACTATATACTCCTGGATTAAAAATTTAATAACATTATTTATGGTATTAAGGTTTGAACATGCACTACAGACACAGATTTAGCCATTGTGATATATAGCGTCTTTATAAATTAAAATCAAGTTTCATAAACAAAAATATTACTTTTTGACAAACAGAAGTCCAACTTTAAAATAGAAAACCCCTCAAACAACTGTAATCTCTATTGGCTGTAATGCCAGGCTGCATGTAGGGATGGGGAAGTAAATGGGAGTGAGGGAGTGCACAGGGTAGGGCGCATTTTACTTTGGGGGTGTGGAGGTGACCTGCAAGTGCTAATGGGGAAGTAAATGGGAGTGAGGTCGTACACAGGGCAGAGAACTGGATGGTCTGGGGAGATTGTTATTTTACACAGTGCTTAAGCACTGCTTACCTTGCTGGTAGGGGAAACACTCACCACTTTTTTTTTTTTTTTTCCCCCGCTTCGGTGTTGTTCATCATGATTGATGAAGGATTTTCTTCAGGGGACATTGTTTTTTCCTCCTCTACACCAAGGAACCCCCCCACCCATGTTGAGGGCATGTGGCCTGGAATGATTCAGAAGGGGAAGAAAGGGGGGGGGGGCGGCGGCAGAGGGAGGTGCTCGCTTGTCCCTCCCCCTTATTGCATGCATTTTTTTTTTTAAATTTAATTCTGGTGTACGGTTCCCCGTAACCCCTTCACGCCTAATGCCCAATCTAAATGCCTAAGGACGATTCTGTAACGTTGACATGTGTTAGTAAAACCGTACATATCATCACAACTACTTCGTACATCCAGGTGGATTATACCTTGATTTTTTTCAGGAGCAATTGGGCTTTCATTTGGTGGTAAATGGTAATGGATAGCTCCTGATTTTTTTTTATTATCAAAGGAAAACTGGCCCAAAATAGTGAAAAAATAAAAAAAAATCATTTTTTTTAATTTAGCTGTGTTTCTTGTTACTACCATAACCTACCACCAAAGAACAACCCAAAATAAATTCTCCAGCTCTTGATGATCGCAGCGATGCTATATATGTGTACGTTATTTGTTGTTTGTACCCGTAGTACAGCCCAGAAACAATAGTGCGCACTTTGTCTTTTTTTTTTTTTTTTTTTACCTAAAACACACTGACACCATTTTTTTTTTTAAATCCCGACCTTTGACCCTGACCTTGACCCAAACACTAACCCTGGCACTGAACTAGATCAAACCTTGATCTAGGTATTTTTCTTTTTTTCCTTTTATTTTTTAATAATTTTTTTTTTTTTTTTAACAAACATCTTTTTGCTCTCTATGCTAGGAGTTAGAGAGATACAATGTATCTCTCTTCTCCATTCATAGAGAGAGAAAAAAGCAAGGGGGCCGGGCTGTACAGTGACTGATCACTGTGATAGCCAGTCAGAGGCTATCACAGCGATCATGTGAACCGGTTGTCCTGGTTCCCGATCGTTAGAACCGTTAGTCTAGACCGTGAGATCGTTAGTCTCAGTGACACCGCGGTCTTTGTGCTGGGAGCGCGCCGTGCGGAGCGTTCCCAGCACAAAGACAAGTACACAAATATGCGGCCCCACGGAAAAAAGCCAAGTTCCGTGAGGCCGCATATTTGTGTGACGTTGGCATCAAGGGGTTAAAGTGCATAGCAGACCAGAATGGCCTGGTATGGATTGAGGGGAACCCCTGCGCTGTTTTTTTTTTTTCTCAAAAAATTGCCAGCAGTTTTTAGTCACGCTCGACTGTCAGCAGGAAACTCGAGTCATCTGTTAAGGACGCAGCGACCGGCTTGCTGGCACACTCCTTAACCAGCTAAAAAAAAAAAAAAAAAGCAGCAATCCGACTCCGGTTAGAAACGTTCAGCATTTTTTTTTTGGTTGGAAAATTGCTCCCAAAAATGCAAAAAGAGTTTTTTGGGTTTTTTCTGCTCCTAGAAACTGAAGCTTTAAAAACGCTTCTAGATTACAAAAGTGTGCATGAACACACAGGATGACACTATTTGCTTCTAGGGGCAGAAAAAAAATGTTCTTGAGTAGCTTCTAGGAGCTTATATATAAGCTAGTGTGCATGAAGCCTAAGAATAGTTAGTATTTGTCTTATCTTCCACTTTAAAGGGTAAGCAGGGCGGACTGACCATTCAAGCACTCGGGCACTGCCAGGGGGCCCCATGAAATGCCCCTGATACCTTTTGTATAGGCTTTTTTGGGTGTGGTTTGAGTGTGGACAGGGACACGGGCCCCATGATCTCCTATTGCCCGGGGGCCCCATTAGTTGGCAGTCCGCCCCTGAGGGTAAGTTAAACTATGTATTAAAATTTACACTGCAATAAAGGGGACCCAGTATTTTATAAAAAATAGTTGAGTGGGAAGCAAAAAACTTGCTCTTAATATTCCTGTGGGCCAAAAGTGACTCCACTGAAGTCTGGCAAAACTTTTATTGAGAGAGATCTGCCATGTCCTGTACAGAATTTAGAAAAGGAGTACCATTGGTCACAGCACCTGTGTCTAAGGTATGAATGCAGAGTTCTCTCCGCTAACCAATTGCCACACACCGTTGCAGACATTTTTCTAATAATTTTTTGCCCATAACCTAAATGTAAAAAATGCTCTTGTTCATGAGGGGCATGTAAGTGCGAGAACTGGGCACTTGATCTAATTGGATAATGGTTTTTATGTGTGTTCTTTTTTTACATTTAGGGCCCTTTCACATGGGCCATGTCCAATCTGATCAGTAGGGGATCCCCTGCTGAATCCGGAGTAGAAAGGAATGGATGTCACATCCACTCAGTTTTTAGCTGCAGGAGTTTTCTGAACTCATATTAGATCTATGGAAGCCAGATGTCAACGGACTTATGTCTATTTACATGAGTCTTTCTGCCAGCAGCTGCCAGAAATCAGTGGGTGCTGCCAAAAAGTGACTACAGCTGATTGGTTTCATTCACTGTTTGGCAGAAAATTTTCTGCCCAGCTCCTTTTATTTTTGGTTTGAATGTTGTTGGGTGGTAGGGTGCCAACAGGCCCATCCATTGCTTAAATATTGGCCGGTTCTTTGGAAACCAGCCAAAATTCGATCAGTTTATAGCCAACCTAAAGCGATTTGTAACGGCATTTTTTTTTTTTTTTTAATAACCTGTTATATTTACCTGCTCTGTGCAAAGGTTTTGTACAGAGCAGCCCCAATCCTCCTCCTTCCCAGGTCCCCCCACCAGCTCTCCTGGCCCCTCCCTCCTAGCAAGTGCCCCCACAGCAAGCAGCTTGCCATGTCACTATTCACACACAGCCATGGCATAGAATGCATGAAGGTGCATTTACAACCACTTTTAGAGTACTGTTTGCTCAGACTTACTATGGGTTTCCATTATTAATTATTTCTGAATGTTTCTCACTTAAAAGAAATAAAGAAATGGCTCTAATTATTGCTAGCCATACCAGATATTGTACTGTCATAGTTGCAACTATAAGCCTCTGTTTCTGCTTCAAGGCTAGGATGGCAATTTTCTTTTTTTTTTTTTTTTTCTTTTTTTTTTACGTTTTCGCTTGGCATCACTTCTATTTAAACCAGGTTAAATGAGTTGTAAAAGACAATATTTAAAAAATGGCATTGAATGCCATTGTAGAGAAGAATATTTAAAATGCAGCAGAACGAAATAAAATTTACAGGATTTAATCAGCTTAAGATGCTCACTATCTTATTTCTTCTTTACCGTTTGTCAGAATGAAGCCTCTGGCCATAAACTATTGTCAGGATTTTCTATCAATTGGTAAATGAATGCAGACTGCAGACCTGGAATACAGCTGGATATGTGATAAAAATGCCTATTGTACATAGTATATTGTAGGCATTTACCTGCAGTGCTTGCATTACTGTCAGAGCAGTGCCAGAAAAATAATAGAAATCCATTTATTAATGTCAGAATAATCATAGTTAGTATTAGGGTGTTTAGATCATTTGCAGTCTGTTTTGTATTACTGTCATTTTTTCCTTTAACACTTGACCTTGAAAACATTTAGACTTCTGGTAATTGCTGTGACTTTTTTTAGTTTTACAAGTCTTATTTTACTCCTCATTGTCATGACCAATTAGGGAACTGAAAGCTGATGACAGTTCGGGCCTGATGTTAATTGCCAAACAGAAGACCTTCAGATTCTTGTCTTGATAGGATTCCTTGCCTGTAGTGCCTCAGTATTGTTCTTCTTAGTATTGCCCAAGGCAGAACTGTAATTTCTGCCCCTGGTGTGAAGTCTCTTCCCACCAACTGTAGCAGCTGTTCTTGTTGCTACATATACAGCATAGGCAGTGCAAGGATGCAGGTTCTGCATTGGCGTGGCGAGAGGCTGCTGATAGGTTGTGAGAAACGGTGAAAACTTTGTTTGGTGACCTGGTATCTGACATGGTTTTTCACAGTGTTCTTAAAGAGAAAGTATAATCAAAACCAATGTTTTTGTTGTTTTTTTTGTTTGTTCGTCATAGATGTATAATAGATATGCTAGAAGCACCTAATGCTGTTAATGTTTTATAGATTTAGTTTGAAATATAATTTGTATAGACAAGACCCACATTTACCCCCCTCTGGAGCATGTCCCAACATTTATTTTTATTGTATTTTAGCAAGGAGCCACTTCCTATGACGTCACAAACTGGCTTGTAATTTTTGCTGGGCTAGTGTATTGGTTGGCTCTTGACAGTCAAAGCAGTAGCATTGTTTGCTGGGAAAGAAATCCAATGTACATAATGGAAAGGGACAGAGAAGGCAGGGATGGAGGGAGTTCTGCAGTCCTAATTGAGGAGTTGAAAAGGCTGATGACATTGCTTGGGATTTCTGTTAAGCAAAGGCGGGATTTTTATGCAACAATAAGTTTGGGAATTTACTGGATTTCTGGCAGGATCACCAGCTATATTTTATACTTGCTGTGTTTAAGGGATAAAACATGGATATGTGTGTGTTCTGCATAAATCTACTGCTTTGTATTTTATTTTTCATATTTTGCTCATACACTTAAAGTGCTGTATGTGTCTATATGTTGCCATATTCATGCACTACATGCACAGGCGCTACTTGTAGCTTTCCAGCGACAGACTATAGTTGTATTTTCTACTACTTCCTCTCAAAATGCACATTGGCTGGCTGACTAATTTTTTTTTTGTTTATATTTATATATTAAATATGCATTTAAAATATTAATAGATATGATAGAGCCAGCATATGCAGAATGTACATACATTTACCTTGAGAATAACTTAAAATACATTATATTGCCAAAAGTATTGCAACGCCTTCCTTTTCACACACATGATATTTAATGGCATCCCAGTCTTAGTCTGTAGGGTTCAATATTATGTTGGCCCACCCTTTCAGCTATAACAGCTTCAACTCTTCTGGGAATGTTTTCCACTTAAGAGTGTGTCTTTGGGAATGTTTGACAAATCTTCCAGAAGAGCATTTTTGAGGTCAGGCACTGATTTCTGATGAGAAGGCCTGGCTCGCAGTCTCCGCACTATTTCATCCCAAAGGTGTTCTATCGGGTTGAGGTCAGGACTCTGTGCAGGCCGGTCAAGTTCCTCCACCCCAAACTTGCTCATCCATGTCTTTATAGACCTTGCTTTGTGAATGGGTCCACGGTCATGTTGGAACAGGAAGGGGCCAGCCCCACACTGTTCCCACAAAGAGAGCATGAAATTGTCCAAATTAGCTTGGTATTCTGACACCTTAAGAGTTCCCTTCACTAGAACTAAGGTGCCAAGCCTAACCCCCTGAAAAACAACTCCACACCATAATCCCCCCTCCACCAAACGTTACACTTGGCACAATGCAGTCAGGCAAGTACCGTTCTCCTGGCAACTGACAAACTCAAACACATCCATTGGATTGCCAGACAGGGAAGCGTGATTTTTCACTCCACAGAGCTCATCTCCACTGCTCTAGAGTCCAGTGGCGGCGTGCTTTATACTTCTGTATCCAACGCTTTGCGTTGCACTTGGTGATGTAAGGCTTGGATGCAGCTGCTTGGCCATGGAAACCCATTCCATGAAGTTCTCTACGCACTGTTGTGCTAATATGAAGGCCACAGGAAGTTTGAAGGTCTTTAGCCTACTGACTCTTGACAGTATCAGATAACACACTACATTAAAAAGCAGTGGTACTTATCAAGGATTTGTTTTTTTTATCTCTGATACTCTGCATTTGTAATACAGGTGAAACTCAAAAAATTAGAATATTCGTGCAAAAGTTCATTTATTTCAGTAATGCAACTTAAAAGGTGCAACTAATATATGAGATAAACTCATTACATGCAAAGCAAGATAGTTCAAGCCTTGATTTGTCATAATTGTGATGATTATGGCTTACAGCTCATGAAAACCCCAAATCCACAATCTCAGAAAATGAGAATATTGTGAAAAGGTGCAATATTCTAGGCTCAAAGTGTCCCACTCTAATCAGCTAATTAAGCCATAACACCTGCAAAGGGTTCCTGAGCCTTTAAATGGTATCTCAGTCTGGTTCAGTAGGAATCACAATCATGGGAAAGACTGCTGACTTGACAGTTGTGCAGAAAACCATCATTGACACCCTCCATAAGGAGGGAAAGCCTCAAAAGGTAATTGCAAAAGAAGTTGGATGTTCCCAAAGTGCTGTATCAAAGCACATTAATAGAAAGTTATGTGGAAGGGAAAAGTGTGGAAGAAAAAGGTGCACAAGCAGCAGGGATGACCGCAGCCTGGAGAGGATTGTCAGGAAAAGGCCATTCAAAAGTGTTGGGGACTTTCACAAGGAGTGGACTGAGGCTGGAGTCAGTGCATCAAGAGCCACCACACACAGACGGATCCTGGACATGGGCTTCAAATGTCGTATTCCTCTTGTCAAGCCGCTCCTGACCAACAACGTCAGAAGCGTCTTACCTGGGCTAAAGAAAAACAGACCTGGTCTGTTGCTCAGTGGTCCAAAGTCCTCTCTTCTGATGAGAGCAACTTTTGCATCTCATTTGGAAACCAAGGACCCAGAGTATGGAGGAAGAATGGAGAGGCACACACTGCAAGATGCTTGAAGTCCAGTGTGAAGTTTCCACAGTCTGTTGATTTGGGGAGCCATGTCATCTGCTGGTGTTGGTCCACTGTGCTTCATTAAGTCCAGGGTCAACGTAGCCATCTACCAGGAGATTTTGGAGCACTTTATGCTTCTTTCCGCAGACGAGCTTTATGGGGATGCTGACTTCATTTTCCAGCAGGACTTGGCACCTGCCCACACTGCCAAAAGCACCAAAACCTAGTTCACTGACCGTGGGATTACGGTGCTTGATTGACCAGCAAACTCGCCTGACCTGAACCCCATAGAGAATCTATGGGGCATTGCCAAGAAAAAGATGAGACATGAGACCGAACAGTGCAGAAGGGCCTCCATAACACCTCAGCAGTGCCACAGGCTGATAGCTTCCATGCCACGCCGCATTGAGGCAGTAATTGCTGCAAAAGGGGCCCAAACCAAGTACTGAGTACATATACATGCTTATACTTTTCAGAGGTCCGATATTGTTCTATGTACAATCCTTGTTTTATTGATTGCATGTAATATTCTAATTTTCAGAGATTGTGGATTTGGGGTTTTCATGAGCTGTAAGCCATAATCATCACAATTATGCCAAATCACAGCTCTAACTATCTTGCTTTGCATGTAATGAGTCTATCTCATATATTAGTTTCAACTTTTAAGTAGCATTGAAATAAATGAACTTTTGCATTATATTCTAATTTTTCGAGTTTCACCTGTATTCTTTCTAGTTGTGCACTGATGAGACATGGGCATTTGTTCAGTGCTGCACAACCCTATTATTTCCTCACTCAGTAGTTAAAATGTGGCTTGTAGCACCAGAGTGGGGTTGATTTACTGAAGGCTAATAGAGTTTGCACTTTGCAAGTGCATTCACTCCAGAGCTTAGTAAATGAGTTAAAGCTTCACTTTACAAGGAATACCCAATAATATTCAATGAAAATGAAAAAGTATTTTTGCTTGCACACATTTGGATTATAGAAGTCAGCAGAGTTTCCTCTCATTTACTAAGCTCTGGAGCATCTGAACTTGCAAAATGCACAGTTTATTTGCCATTAGTAAATCAACCTCATTGCTTTCTTGCAAATGTACTTAAAGTGCCTTCCTGTCATTTCATAGGGACTGGCTCTTTGGAACAGTATTGAATGGCATCATCGAAAACCTCATGAGAGGTAAAAACACCTTTCTATTTCAACCATGAAAAGCAGGGAGCTATATATTAAGCAGGGCATATTTTTTTTTTTTTTCTGCTCACAAGTGCCTTTTTCATTCTCTGAGCACCTCAGGTCAAGGGCTTCAAGCCCTGCAAATTGTCCTCTGTTTGGCCCAAGTGTCCCTGGCAACATAAAATAAAGAAACCTGCAAACAGGTCTTGAGCTGTATGAAGGTTTGCCCCTTCCTGACTATGTTTGGGGGGCGACTTGTTTACCGTCCCTTTCGGATTTTGCACAACTGGGTCTGTGAACTGATATTGTCAGGCTACAAAATAAATTTACTTTAGTCCCTTCTCATCTAAATCTTTCCCAGGGGCAGACTAACAACTCATGGGGCCCCCGGGCAATAGGGGATCATGGGGCCCCTGTGTCCTTGCCCAAACTCAAAAAAGCCTATGAAAAATGTACCAGGGGCATCTAATGGGGCCCCCTACTGACCCCGGGCCCTCGGGCAGTGCACGAGTTTCCAAATGGTCAGTCCGCCATTCTTTCCCCAACAGTTCTCTCAGATACAAGGGTTTTCTTTTCCACCCTTTTTGGTGTCAGAAATGCACGTGGTTCAGTGGAATCTGTAATCTTCATAAAAGCAGTCATTGCTAGGAAAATTCTATCTAGGTAGCTTGCAAAAACAGGCCAATACACAACCTCCAAAGTGCACATATCTACAACATGCAGTGGCAATTAATAAACATTATAGTAATGTACAAACAATTCATAAATATAAAGTCCAAAAAACCCCCCCACTAATAAATGTAAAGTACACAATAGAAGACGTCCACAAAAATGTCCATGAAAGTAAACTGCCAAAGTGTATAAGGAGAAAAGTGCACCACACAACAGTCCGCTTAAGGTGATTCTTCATCACAGTAACTGTAAGACAGTATATTAGTCATTGGTGTATTACAATCTTGCACTAATAAAGTGCATCACCATGTGCATACATTTGCCGCCACCTCTGTACTCACCAACTTTTACAGCGGAACTTTACCCAAAAGTGGAAGTTCCAATTGTTGGCATTCCCCCTTCCGCCCCCCCCCACTGCCACATTTGGCTCTTTTTGGGGGGAGTGGGCACCTGGTTTTGACAAGTACCCGCGCAGACCTCTGGCCATATGTGCTGTGTTGATCTGAACTGGAAAATTGGTTCCTCTTCCTTTCCCCACAGCCTTTTGGGACCATTCACAGGTCCCAGAAGACTGCGGGACCATTCACAGATCCCAGAAGACTGCGGGACCATTCATAAAGTGCAGCATGCTTTTTGCATATACAGTAGGAAACCAGCTGTGAAGCTGCAAGGCTCCACTACCGGTTTTTCTTACTTAAGATGCTGGCACCTGCACCCGAAGCAGATTGAAGAATTTGCTTAGGTGAGGATATCTCTGGATCCCTGGACAGCTATGTGTGCTTATATTAAAAATCAGCAGCTACAGTAAAAGACTTTAAATTGTTTGGGGGGGGGAGCCTGGAGCTTTGTTTTTTAAGCTGCATAGAGAAACCCACAAACAACGCATGTGTGGGAAAGCAACCTCTTGTAATAGTATTCCTCTCCAGCTAGGGGCCACCACACCACAGATATATCGAGCCTGGGACGGACGCTCACCACATGGAGCCACAAGAAATATCTAGTCTAGTGTTTTCTTCATAGAAAATATAAACATCCATCTGTTGGAACTGCATAGCAGAATTTTCCATCATATCCAAATATCAAGCCACATTATGGGAATAGAATTGTTTGTACATTAAGTAATATAATTTGTATTTATTGGCGCTGCATATTTTAAATAGCGGATTCTGGACCTCTAGGTGCTCTTTGTCTTTGAAATGGTCTGATAATTTAAGATGGAGTTCATTCACACAGTGATAGCTTCTCCTCTTTAGTGGGATTTCATGGCATCCATAGACATGAGGATGCACACCTGCATGTCTCCATTTATGTGCAGAACCAACTGTTTCTTGTGGTAGGCGGTAACCACATCTAGTTTGTGGCTTTTGTGTTTGGCCTTGCCTAGACCCCTCAAATCTATACCGAGGTGTTGGCCCCAGTCATAACATTACTGAGACTATGAGGGGGGGGGGAAGGGGGAGGGGAAGTCTACCTAAACAACCTTTCCTCCAGGTGGACTCTGGTTCATCCATGGAGGACAATCTGGAGATTACCATTTGCAACCTGGAGAAGTTTCCTTCATTTTTTAACTTTTAAACTATTGCTTGATTTGACCTTGTGACTGGAGCACCATGGCCTAATTCTGGTTTCCCTGATCTTCCTCTTGCCAAATAAAAACCTTGGAGACTTTATTGTAAGTTCTAGACCTAATCTTTTCTAGCTTCAAAGTGTTTCTGTATGCGCAACTACACCTGGGTTTTCCAGCTAGAAATTCTGACCTATTGGGACAAATCTCCTTTCACAATGGACACACAAATTGCATGAGTCATCTGGTTAAGCCCTCCCTGTTGTGGCTTTGATCCTCATTGCTGTCCTTTCGTCAGATTGTTGTCATGATGGATGCCAGTCTACTTGGCTTTGGAGGATGGTGGGCCAGCTGTCAGCACAGGGACTCTGGTCCTAGGTGGAATCTGTTACCGATCAATTTCCTGAAACTATGTCCATTAAGAATGTATTTTTACATTGGACCGATCTCCTTCGGGGTCAGCTTGTGAGGGTCCAGTTGATAATCTGTCAATTACCAGGGCAGATTAGAGTCTTGCAGCAGTGCTTGAAGTCTCCCACATTCTTCAGTGGGTAGAGCTTCATATTTCAACCCTCTACATGTTTTTATTCTGGAAGTGGAAAACTGGCAGGCAGGCTGTCAAAGTCTAGACCAGCGGTTCTCAACCTGGGGGTCGCGACCCCTTCGGGGGTCGAACGACCATTTCACAGGGGTCGCCTAAGACCATCCGAAAACACATATTTCCGATGGTCTTAGGAACCGAGACACCGCTCCTGTCTCAGGCGATCTGTGGGCGGGATGATATGCTGCCCCTGTAACCTGGCCACACCTCCGGGATCACTCAACAGCTCCGCCTCCTCGCCGCTGATTGGCCACCGGAACTGTAGCTCAGGAGAGGCACACAGGCGGCCAATCACCGGCGAGGAGGTGGAGCTTGGAGAGGAGGAGCCGAGTGGCAGTGCGCGGAGATCAAAGAAGATCGAGGGAGCTGCAGGAACGAGTGAAGAGAGAGGCCAGAGAAGGAAGACAGCTGACAGGTAAGTGCAAATTTTGCTGCTGCAGCCAGGTATGCAGGCTGTAGATGGGAGAGGGAGAGAGCGAGCCCAGGCTGGAGCAGGAGTCAGCAAGGTAAGTATCATTGGTGTCAGTGGAAGGGATAGTGCCCCATCATTTGTGTCAGTAATACCAACGATGGGGCACTATTCCTCCCCCCACTGACACCAATGATGGAGCACTATTCCTCCCCCCACTGACACCAATGATGGGGCACTATTCCTCCCCCCACTGACACCAATGATGGGGCACTATTCCTCCCCCCACTGACACCAATGATGGGGCACTATTCCTCCCACTGACACCAATGATGGGGCACTATTCCTCCCGCTAACACCAATGATGGGGCACTATTCCTCCCACTGACACCAGTGATGGGGCACTATTCCTCCCACTGACACCAATGATGAGGCACTATTCCTCCCAATGACACCCACAATGGGGCTCTATTCCTCCCACTGACACCAATGATGGGGCACTATTCCTCCCAATGACACCCACAATGGGGCACTATTCCTCCCACTGACACCCACAATGGGGCACTATTCTTCCCACTGACACCCACAATGGGGCACTATTCCTCCCACTGACACCCACAATGGGGCACTATTCCTCCCACTGACACCCACAATGGGGCACTATTCCTCCCACTGACACCCACAATGGGGCACTATTCCTCCCACTGACACCCACGATGGGGCACTATTCCTCCCACTGACACCCACGATGGGGCACTATTCCTCCCACTGACACCCACGATGGGGCACTATTCCTCCCACTGACACCCACGATGGGGCACTATTCCTCCCACTGACACCCACGATGGGGCACTATTCCTCCCACTGACACCCACGATGGGGCACTATTCCTCCCACTGACACCCACGATGGGGCACTATTCCTCCCACTGACACCCACGATGGGGCACTATTCCTCCCACTGACACCCACGATGGGGCACTATTCCTCCCACTGACACCCACGATGGGGCACTATTCCTCCCACTGACACCCACGATGGGGCACTATTCCTCCCACTGACACCCACGATGGGGCACTATTCCTCCCAATGACACCCACGATGGGGCACTATTCCTCCCAATGACACCCACGATGGGGCACTATTCCTCCCAATGACACCCACGATGGGGCACTATTCCTCCCAATGACACCCACAATGGGGCACTATTCCTTCCACTGACACCCACAATGGGGCACTATTCCTTCCACTGACACCAATGATGGGCACTATTCCTCCCACTGACACCAATGATGGGGCGCTATTCCTCCCACTGACACCAATGATGGGGCGCTATTCCTCCCACTGACACCAATGATGGGGCGCTATTCCTCCCACTGACACCAATGATGGGGCGCTATTCCTCCCACTGACACCAATGATGGGGCACTATTCCTCCCACCGATACCAATGATGGGACACTATTCCTCCCACCGATACCAATGATGGGGCACTATTCCTCCCACTGATACCAACGATGGGACACTATTCATCCCACTGACATCAGTGATGGGGCGCTAGTCCTCCCACTGCAAAATTACAGTTATGAAGTAGCAACGAAAATAATTTTATGGTTGGGGGTCACCACAACATGAGGAACTGTATTAAGGGGTCGCGTCATTAGAAAGGTTGAGAACCACTGGTCTAGACCAAGGCAAGTGGTCTTTGCATGCGATCTGTCAAAAAAAGGGAACTTTAGATGTCATCTCCTCTCAATGGTAAGTTCAGGATTTATTTTAGCTTTTTATACCAATGACATCTGTATGGAAGTTGAATGACCTCTACCTTTTCCTGTCAGACCAATGTTATGTGTGCTTAAGTTCCCTCAAGAGTGTAAACTGAAATTTTTTTTAACGTTCTCCAAAACCCAATGGGAAATGATGGTGCTTTAAATATGAATAAAGAAATAAGCATTTTTTTTTTCTTGTATATTTATTTCCAGACATACACATACACATATAAAGTGCTATGTGTGTTCTAAGTTTTAATTCCACAGTCCTGTGCTAGGTTAACTGTTCTAGAATTGATTTAATGAAACTTTTTTTTTTTTTGTTTGTTTTTTTTTTGTTTTTGATCTCATCGCCTCCTCCGCGGCTTATACTCATTGACTTTCACAGCATGTGCTTTAAGGCTTTAATCTTCTTCTTCTCAAGAATGTTGTGACCCATGTACAAGACTGTAAAAGAAAAAATAAGTCTATGTACTTTATCAAAATGGAAGTTAAATTGCTCTCCATGCCACTGAGAAGCATTTTGTTACCCACTAATAATGCATTCTCTTTCAGACACTTGGCCAAAATGTAAGCCCGTTCTAAGCTCTATTGTCAGCCTGTTTTCATCAAACAGGAATTTTTGGCAGGTTAAGTAATAATCAACTATTACAGTTAGCAAGTGAGCTTTTTCTGCTTTCAAATTATGTTTGAAAATCATGTTCTAATTAATAATAAAGTAACCTGCTTTACTAAATTGCTGCATTTTGGTAAAGTATGCATTACCATGGTATTTGATGCTCAGGGTGATAGATGGTAAGAAGGTAAATGCTTACTAAAGTTGCGGCCTTCATACATTTGTGAGAAGCCATCTGCATTAAACTGCTCAGTTCAAAGCAAGCTTCATATACTGAGTCCTTTGTGAGTTTTCTGTATACAATGATCATTCCCTAAGAATTACGTTTTGGGGCATATTTATTCAGCAGTGTTTGTGACATTCAGCAAATATTCATTGCAGGTAAATCAGTCACTGTATTTTAGAACATTTGTAACAGAAGATACACCTGTGGTATATGTATTTTGTGAATTTTACATGGCAGACATGGCATGGCTGTAGCAGCAGAACAATGTTGGACTTGCCAGGCATGTGAAAATCTGAATAGAGGACAATGCTGCAATGTTAATGGCACCCTAAATGCAGATTGAAAACAGTGTATTTGCGGGCCCCAAATCGCATGGTACTGCGGTACCATGCAGTTTGGTGTGGCGCAGTTTGCGTAGTACATGCACATTTCAGTACCATTTTATCCTTTTCAAATTAATGGGCTGCAGAATTGCTAAGCTCGGGAATGTACTGGAATTGCACAGAATGTCTGCTGTGTCCAGTGCAATCCTAGTGTGAAACTGCCTTAACAGAGTATTTCAGTCTGTTTTTAACAACATGGAAAGCTTGCTAAAGTCCCTACAATAGAAATTATTTGAGTGAGCGTTATCTTTTTAGTAGCTAAACTTAACAAGCAGAAGTCAACTGGGAAATAACAAAAACAAATCTAAACAATTAGACCTACGGAACAGGACATAAGCAAAGTACCTGTAGACCTTGAGTTATAGGCTCGTACTTTCAGGTGATTGATTGGACACTGGCAACGTTTTATTAACACACCCCTCTGGGCACCTCACTTATTACTCTACCCCACTCTGAGAGTCCTTTTCATAGTGTCCTGATTGACCTCTTCTCCCTTGCAGAAAAATAACTCTTAAAGTGATACTAAAGGCTTAGCTTTCTTTAAAGAAAAAATAACAAACATGTCTATACTTACCTGCTTTGTGCAGTGGTTTTGCACAGAGCAGCCCGGATACTCTTCTCGGGTCTCCCGCAGGCTCTCCTGGCCCTTCCCTCCTGTTCGGTGCCCCCACAGCGAGCAGCTTGCTATGGGGGCACCCTCTGATCCTTGTGTCCATTCACACATGAAGCCGTGGATAGGCCCGCCCCTTGTCATTGGCTCACTGGCTGTGATTGACAGCAGTGGAAGCCAATGGCTCTCTTCTGTCTTAGTCAAGACTCCAGTGCACATCGCTGGATCAAGAGGGAGCTTAGGAGAGTATTTGGGGGGGTGGGGTGGGAGGTGCTGGGGATGATGCTGCACACAGAAGGTTTTTTAACTTCATGCATAGAATGCAAGAAGGTAAAAAACCTTGAACGTTTACAACCACTTTAAATTAACTAGTTTTATTATTTTGTCTTTCCGATTCTTCAACTCTTGAATTATCTACTTCAATGCCTTTCTAAAACCAAGAATAGAAACAGTTTATTGGATTGGTGCACCCTTGATAAAACTGTGGGAGCTGTATCCAAACCTCTTGTTGTGCTGACCTCAAAGTGACAAGGCTTCCTTTGCGTCGGAGCAGGAACTGATTTTAAAACTGATATGTGCATTTGATCTTAGCTCTAACCTAGGCATGCAACAAGTGACCTACCTGAAAAAAGCTGAATTTTCTGCATCTGATCCTCAATTCCTGCCGCGCCCCTTCTCCAGCTTTTAAATCTCTAACTGATTCAAATTCTGATATGCATGACCTACACCAGGCTGACACAAAAGGAGGGTATTTTATTAGAGGAGGCTGTAGAAGATTCTTCTCACCCACACTTTTAATACCTGAAGCAGGAGCTTTACGCACTGTGGACTGCTGCAAAACCCTTGGCATTGTAGAATTTTTTTCTTCTCCATCTTGCCTTGCCCCCCTGGGTACAAAAAGACTTGCAAAATCTATAAAGGCATTCCTTCTTCATGAACAAATAAAAAATCCAATTTATGACGATTAGTTAACTTCAGAAAAGATTTTCACTCCTCCAAAAATCTTTACTGAACTCCTATTCAGTGGAAAAGGATTTCACTAAATAGTGATTTGTTAATTTTGTTTCTTTAGTCGATCCTGCTGTTTGAGACCTGGGTGGGGAGGCTGCTTCAAACTGATTTTCTGCACTTTGGCTGCTAGACTGTATACCCACAGTTTTCCTGTGGGATAGCAGCACTTTCCCATAGACTTCTATTATGTCCCTCAGTTTTGATGCGTTTTCTGACAGTGCATCAAAAGTCCTGCATGCATCTTTCAGCCCCATCCATTCTGTTTCAAGGACCTCTGGCTTCCTTCCCCTTTGTAAATACATTTATCCAAGATGTATCTTGCATCAATCCCCCCTTGCATCACCCTGTGCTTCCTTGAGATCTCAACATGGTTCTTTCTGCCCTGCTGAAGCCACCGTTTGAACCCATCAAGAACATTCCCTTAAATGGTCTGTCCTCATTCTTCACAATGACCAGGTTTTTACGCGAAGACCATCCTCACTTCCGAAGGTGGTATTAATCTTCCACACCAGTGAGGGCATAGTGCAACCATCCTTATGCCCTACTTAAAAGCATTTAAAGGAAATCTCTCTTTTTTGTCTGGACTTTATCAAAGTGATTAGCGTTTACCTCAAAGCAAGAGCTTTGATCACACAGACTGATTCCCCATATGCCCTGAACTCAAGACCACGCAAAGGACAGCCTGCTTGCAAGTCCATGATTGCTCTGTGGAAGATAAAAATCTGATCTCTAGAGCTTATGCGCTGAAGGTCAAATTTCCTTTTGAGCTTTTACATGCCCTTTCCACCAGATCTGTGGGTTTCTTGGGCTTTCTGGCAGCAGACCTCCGTAGCCCAGCATTGTACTATAGCCACCTGGTGTTCTATTCATACTCTGTTCTTATTTTTTCAAAGTTCTGCTACATTAATGTCCAGTCTTCTGTGGATGCAGCTTTTGGCCACAATGTTCTTTACAGCTGCATTCTGACGGTTGGGTCCTTTTGACGTTTGTTGTTGGGCCTATTGGCTCAGTTCTGTTTGCCTAGTTGTTGCCCACTCTTCTCATTCATTGCTTTGGGATGTCCTAAGGTCTACTTTGCTTGTGTTTTGTGCTGTATAATTTAAGATCAGAGTCATTTTTTTTTTTTTACCTGAAAACTCCATCTTGGAGCACAGTACAGGGAACAGGCCACTTTCCCTCTCATTCCTAGGTTCCTTTGCATTATTTGCTACAAATCTCATCTCGCAGAATGGTATGAGTCTATAAACCATGAATACTTTATCTCTGTTCTGTACTGTACCCCAATATACGGAAGTTACAGGTAAACCAATTATTATTTTTTTTTTTTAAATCAAACTATTGTAAGACATTATCTACTTTATTTCTAACCCTACCCAATGCCTCTAAGACTTTGTTAGGAGGTTTTACTTTATTGCTTGCTTTGACTTTTTTTTTTTCTCAGTCTTATTTATTTATAACTTGAATCTTTGAATTAAACTGGGGCCTGGTCAGGGGAAGCAACACCATAAATCATGACACGTTTCATGGGTCTCCCACCCTATTTCCTAGGTTCCGTGAAACTAAAAATAACTAGAATACATTCAACTGAGCCCCAGTCTGCTTCTTCACCAGGACTCCTGTTGGTGGGGATGGACTTACAGAACTGAGGTCAAGATGGACAGCAGACAAGTATGGACGGTAGACGAAGCTGGGATCGGTACATAAGTAGTCAGACACAAGATATACAAGTAGAAAGCAAAGAGAACTCTGAAGTTGCTCAGGCAATGTGGGCTGGACTGAGCAGGTCTTGTATAGGAAGGCAAACTGGTAGGTGGGCCTGGAGGTGATGGAATGGAAAGGAAATATAAACGCACAGAATAGCACGGTATGTCCATAGATGAACACAGAGTCAAACAATACATGTGAAGAAATCACGAGAGTAGCATAAATGCTGCAGCAGGGAGACACACTTAACACAAATCTGTCACTCGCAGCGCTCAGGATACTGCCACTGCCAGAAGGGTCCAGAAATGGATTTCCATGGATTACACCAAAAAATGCTTAGTTGGTGCTGCCCTCCTCAGATTGGGGAATCCCGTAGTGACTACAAAAAGAAAAAACAGGATGGCACAAACGCGTAGTGCATTAACAGCGATTTATTTAGTAAAGATTCCAATAAATGCCAAGTGGATATTCGCAGTATTAGAGGAAGAAATAGCATTCAAAACACAGAAGATGCCACAGTGAGGGGAAAACCATATATAATCATGCAACCTTACGAAGCTGGCAAGCTGGCTAGTTTCGGGGGCACCCCCCCTTCCTCAGTGCTAAGCTGGCCAGCATAAGTCATGCTTATGTATGCTTTTCATTACATTGGCACCTCCCAATGATTAAATGAATGTGAGGGCAGGGTCCGGCTAGTGGGCCATGTCAAGGGTCAGAGGCCACAGGTATACAAAGGTCTAAATATAAATACATAAAACTATATACCATGCACCATAGTCAACGAATAGCCATCAAAACCAGTGTACTGGGCTTACCACAGTCACACACAGAGCTGATTGGATTGATGAATGAAAAATATATGAGAAATATATATAATGTAGTGTGATTATGTATATATAAAATCTTATAAAGGTGGGCTTCCGAGGGTCAGATCCGGTGCCGGAAGAAAACCACCGTGTAAAGTTGTAAGCATGGCCGAGGGCCGCTGAAACACAAGCCCTAGGCAGCTGCGGATTGGAAGTGTGGCACGCTGTGTAAAGCTGTGAACATGGCAAAGGGCCGTTGGAACGCAAGCTCTAGCCAGCCGGAAGTATGTCGTGCGCACTTGCAGTTTTACACAGGATGTGACGCGGGGAAGACGTATCACCGCCATAGTGTCCGCCAAACAAAAAATGGAAAAAGTAAAAGGTGCAAATATGTATGATCTGAAAGTATTTAGTGTGTGTATGTATGTATATATGTGTAATATATATATATATATATATATATATATATATATATATATATATATATATATACACATTTTTTTTCTTCACTATAGCTCAGAGAATCAGCTGTCACTTTCCCCAAGCTAAAAGAAACAGTTTTTCTTTTTAGTTTCTTTCCTGAGCTAAAAGGAACAACTTTTCATTCATTCTCTGAGCTATGGTGGAGATAAAAAAAAAAAAGCCGGCAATTGCATTTAAAAACTGGCACTGACATATAGTGACAGCCAGTGAGGGAGCCTCTCCGTATACACTGCTACCTCCCTGTATACGCTGCTCCTCTCCTGCCCCTTGCTTGGACACACTGCCCCCCTCCCCCTCCCCCCTACAAAGATGGCCTTTTTTTTTCATTGCTATACAAAGGGTATAATACATGAATTAATAAATCAATGAATGGATAAACATGATTTTATAAATACATTCTGTGAGACCTTAATGCTTTGGATGGAATACTAGGAACATCAGGAGATGCATGTACAGTATCTCACAGAAGTGAGTACACTCCTAACATTTTTGTGAATATTGTATTCTATCTTTTCATGTGACAACACTGAAGAAATGACACTTTGCTACGATGTAAAGTAGTAAGTGTACAGCTTGTATAACAGTGTAAATCCCCTCAAAATAACTCAACATACAGCCATTAATGTCTAAACCGCTGGCAACAGAGGAAGAGTCTGAGTCCTCGAAATGCGTCATCCAGGGTTCCATCGTATGGACTCAGATGCTATTTGGTTTAACACCTTGTTCATTGTGATATACCTGTGTTTTATATGTCCATTGTGAGTATATTTACTTTTTTCTCTCAATAAATATTTTTAAACAATAATGCATTAGGCCGGTACTCTCTCTTTTTGTTTTTTTCATTTGCATTTAGTCCATCACCTTTACCCTCAACTTCTTTAGCAAGGCAGTGTTCGTTTCGGAGGTGTGTTTGGGGTCATGATCATGTTGGAATACTGCCCTGCAGCCTAGTCTCCGAACTGCAGGGATCATGCTCTGCTTCAGTATGTCACAGTACATGTTGGCAATCATGGTTCCCTCAATGAACTAGCTCAGTGCTGGCAGCACTCATGCAGCCCCAGACCATGACTTTCCCACCACCATGCTTGACTGTAGGCAAGACACACTTGTCTTTGTTCTCCTCACCTGGTTGCCACCACACGCTTGACAGCATCTGAACCAAATAAGTTTATCTTGGTCTCAACAAACCACAGGATATGGTTCCATTAATCCAAGTCCATAGTCTGCTTGTCTTCAGCAAACTGTTTGTGGGTTTTCTTGTGTATCATCTGGGATGACAGCCATTTCGACCAGTTTGATGCAGTGTGCTGCATATGGTCTAAGCACTGACAGGCTGACACCCCCCACCCCCCCAACCTCTGCAGCAATGCTGGCAGCACTCGTACATCTATTTCCCAAAGACAACCTCTGGATATGACTCTGAGCATGTGCACTCAACTTCTTTGGTCGGCCATGGCAATGCCTGTCCTGAGTGGAACCTGTCCTGGTAAACCGCTGTATGGTCTTGGCCAGTGCTGCAATTCATTTTCAGGGTCTTGGCAATCTTCTTATAACCTATGCCATCTTTATGTGAAGCAACAATTCTTTTTTTAAGATCCTCAGAGTTCTTTGCCATGAGGTGCCATGTTGACCTTCCAGTGACCAGTATGAGAGACTGAGTGTAATAACACCAAATTTAACACACATGCTCCCCATTCACACCTGAGACCTTATAACACCAACGAGTCACATGACACCAGGGAGGGAAAATGGCTAATTGGGCCCAATTTGGACATTTTCACTTAGCGGTGTACTCACTTTTGTTGCCAGCGGTTTAGACATTAATGGCTGTGTGTGGAGTTATTTTGAGGGGACAGCAAATTTACACTGTTATACAAGCTGTACACTCACTACTTTACATTGTAGCAAAGTGTCATTTCTTCAGTGTTGTCACATGAAAAGATAGAATGCAATACTCACAAAAATGTTAGGGGTGTACTCACTTCTGTGAGATACTGTATAAAAAAGAAATACTTAAAAATATCAAAAACAAGGTCGAAAGATGGTACAACTATAAGAACTGTAGATTTAGTCAGGATTAGCCCTAAAGGAACATTTTATTTATTACAGGTACTTATATAGCGCTGTCAATTTACACAGCGCTTTACATATACTGTATATTGTACTTTCACATCAGTCGCTAGCCCTCAAGGGGCATACAATCTAAGGTCCCTAACTTACATTCATACATAGACATACTAGGGCCAGTTTAGACAGGATCCAATGAACCTACCGACATGTCTTTGGAGTGAACATACTGAAATACCCTCTCTAATTATATCTCCTAAAAATGCACCTTACATTATCTAATTGATCTGGATGGCAAGAAAGGGAAGAGAACAAACCACAGAAAAGGAAATGGAAACAACTAGATATACTCACCAGTCTCCATATTAAGTACACCTGTTCAATTGCTTGGTAACACATTACTAATCAGCCAAACCCATGGCAGAAACTCAGTGCATTTAGGAATGTAGAAGTGTGAAGACAACTTGCTGAATTTCAAACCGAGCATCAGAATTTAAGTGACTTTGAAAGTGGCATGGTTGTTGGTGCCAGACGGGCTGATCTAAGCATTTCAAAAACTGCTGAACTACTGGGATTTTCACGGACAACCATCTCTAGGGATTACAGAGCATGGTCCGAAAAAGAGAAAATATCCAGTGAACGGCAGTTGTGTGGACGAAAATGCCTTGTTGATGTCAGAGGTCAGGAGAATGGGCAGACTGGTTTGAGGTGATAGGCAACAGTAACTCAAATAATCACTCGTTACAACCAAGGTATACAGAATACCATCTCTGAACTAACAACACAGGTGCCATTCCTGTTAGCTAAGAACAGGAAACAGGCTACAATTCGCACAGGCTCACCAAAATTGGACAATAAAAGATTGGAAAAATGTTGCCTGGTCTGATCAGTCTCAATTTCAGCTGCAACATTCAGATTGAAGGATCAGAATTTGGTGTAAACCACATGAGAGCATGGATCCATCCTGCCTTGTGTCAACAGTTTAGGCTGGTGGTGGTGGTGTAATGGTGTGGGGGATATTTTCTTGGCACACTTTGGGCTTCTTCATACTAATTCAGCATCGTTGCAGTTGCCTACCTGAGTATTGTTGCTGACCATGTCCCTCCCTTTATGACTACAGTGTACCCGTCTTCTGATGGCTACTTCCAGCAGGATAATGCACCATGTCACAAAAGCTCAAATCATCTCAAACTTGTTTCTTGAACATCACAATGAGTTCACTGTACTATAAATGGCCTCCACAGTCACCAGATCTCAATCCAATAGAGCACCTTTGGGATGTGGTGGAACAGATTTGCAGCCAAACGAATCTGCAACAACTGCGTGATTCTATCATGTCAATATGGACCAAAATCTCAGAGGAATGTTTCC
Source organism: Staurois parvus (assembly GCF_062004578.1). Classification (NCBI taxonomy): domain Eukaryota; kingdom Metazoa; phylum Chordata; class Amphibia; order Anura; family Ranidae; genus Staurois; species Staurois parvus. The sequence continues at coordinate 28,054 of NW_028318564.1, read as the reverse complement.
AACACCTTGTTGAATCTGTGCGACAAAGAGTTAAGGCAGTTCTGAAGGCAAAATGGGGTTCAACCCAGGTACTAGCAAGGTGTACCTAATAAAGTGGCCGGTGAGTGTACATAGAAATGTGTAGAGATGTAAAGTATACCAAACAACTTGGTGCATCAATGCCTGAACATCTGAACATCTAAACAGGCAACCAGGTCCCTTCATGTAATCCCAGACAGACTTGATTGATGAGGAGACCAGGGCTCTGTGGGAGCCAAACTATCACTTCCAGTACTCCTTGTTCTTCTTTAAACTGAGGATAGTTCTTACGGCTAATCTCATGTCTCCCAGATGGTATGGCATGATGGATAAGTATCTGCCTTTATTTTTCAGCATTGAGGACACCATTGATCTTGACGAAATCTCTAACTCAGTGTGCTAAACTTCAGCCCATAACTTGCAAGGGACCATACTTCACTGTTTCCCGCAGACACTGATTATACAACTCTCCAACCCAACAAACCGCCTTTTTGCTACAGCTAAATATTTCAAAATTTGACTCATCATCCCAGAGCACCTGCTGCCATTTTTCTGCTCCCCGGTTCCTATGTTTTCATGCTTAGGACAAGGCTAAGCGACTCAAATATGCACAAAAACATAGGTACTGAGGCCCGTCCTTTCTGCCCCATCCTCCATTTGTAGAATATGTACTATAGCTTCCATGGATGAAAAGTAATCAATGAATGGAAGACAGATTAATGAAAAGTCAGATTTCATCTTTTATAGTTTCCTTTTATTTATGGACATGTTTACTTATCTGGTTTGCTTATAGTTGCCTGTAAAATAGTTTTCTTTCAAATAACCATTTGGTGAGATATAATTGACCTATAAATGAATGTTAGGGCAGCTCCTGTACTATTGGAGAAGTTTCAAATTGACATTTTAAGTTACATAGAGTTAAGTCTGCAGGCCAGAACTAGAATAGATTGTTGTTTGCAAATCATATTCATAAATTATCTATATAGAGATTGTTCTTTGGTTTATTAACCTCTCCAGTGAAGCAGGTGCACCATTTTTGGATATTCCAGTTACTTACACCAATCAGAAGAGTAACATGAATTTGAGGTGAGTTGTGAGTGAAAATTCAATGTTTCTTGAGACTGCATAAAAGGGCTTGAACTGTATGCAGGAAAAATTATTTTAAAATTTGGTGCTGTTTGTAGTAATGAAAAGGATGCAAATGACACTTGTAAATTGGGGCAATATTATCAAGATAATTGTAGGAATGAGAGAAAAATAAATTATTACATATCAAAATGTGTGTACTGTATGTATAGCGGAAGTGTGTGTTTGTATGTATGTATATATATATATGTGTGTATATATATATATATATATATATATATATATATATATATATATATATGTGTGTGTGTGTGCATGCGTGCACTAATCAGCCAACTCAATACATTTAGGCATGTAGACGTGGTGAAGACGACTTGCTAAAGTTTAAACCGAGCATCAGAATGGGAAAGAAAGGGGATTTACGTGACTTTGAATGTGGAATGTTTGTTGGTGCCCGATGGGCTGGACTGAGTATTTAAAAAAACTGCTGATGTACTGGGATTTTCACGCATAACCATCTCTAGAATTTACAGAGAATGGTCTGAAAAAGATAAAACATCCAGTGAGCTGCAGTTGTGTCGAGAAAAATGCCTTGTTAATGTCAGAGGAGAATAGACAGGTTGCTGCAACATCCAGATGGTTGGGTCAGAATTTGTTGTAAACAACATGAAAGTATGAATCCATCCTTCCTTGTATCAACGGTTCAGGCTGGTGGTGGTGTAATGGTGTGGGGAATATTTTCTTGGCACTAGAAATGTGTACATAATAAAGTAGCTGGTAAGTGTGTTTATCTACACATAAAAACACACACACACACACACACACGCGTGTTTATGTTGCAGGCAATGTGTGAAAGAAGGCATTCTATAAAATGCTTTTAGGCAAATCATGAATTGTTTTTATTATTTTAATATGCTCTGTAATTTCCCTAGGCATTGTATAGAATACCTCGGCATGTTATTAATGTTTTAAGTTGCTTATCTTGTATGTATGTGTGTGTATTCGTGTTACAGGCAATGTGTGAAATGAGGCATCCTATAGATCGCCTGGGCTTTCAATATATAAAATAAATGCCAATTTGAGTTGCTTGTCTCTGTATGCTGTCTACCAGGCAGCATATTTGCTGCTGCTCCCTCCTCTCCTCCTCCTCCACTTAGGGTCGCTGTCAGCTTCATAGCCTAAAGCCTCCTAGCCACCAAGGATGCTGATAGTGGGCGAAGGTTGATGGGGAAGCTGAGACACAAGGTCCCCATCAAGTTTGCTTTCATCTTGTGATTGAAAGCAGGAGGTGGGCTTATTATATGGCTAATAGCAGGCTTTCAATCACAAGGGGAGCAGATCTGATGGGGAACTAGTGTCTGGGAATCCCCGTAAGGCTCTGCCTGCTCAGCTTCAAAACCTGTGTTTGATGCGCTGTCTCTGTAACATCTGTGGTGACAGGAGGAAGCTCTGCTGCATTGAGGACTGAGTGCTCATGTGGATTTTCTAGTCTTATCATGCTAAAGCAGATGGTGCGTGCCCCGGATTCATGTTCCTTTTGTAAACAGGTACATGAATTTTTCGCCCTTTTTTTTGTCACATGGAGGCAATTCAGTATTTTAAGTGGTGTCTGAAAAATTATTTATGAATTCCCCTGCATGTATATTTGTTAATTGTAAAGTCAAATGTAAACATTGCTTTTACAGTCGCTAGTCATCTTTTTTTGTTATGTTCATCTATTTCTTGAGACATTCTATTTATCAAAGTTTCTAAAGCCGAACTGTTTTCCCTTAAGCAGCCACTTTGCTATTATTTTCCTTTTCTGCTGTGCACTGACACATTGGAAAGGAGAGGGCTGAGAGACATACATGTACAAAGGGCGTTCAAGTAAAACCAGGACTTTTGAGTTTATATAATAAAAGAACAAATTTCAAGGAGTGGAAACTGCATTTATTTTTTTACGTACTCCCCTGCTACATTTATACACCTATCAAAAGCTTTAGCATAGAATGATTTGTCAGTATGCCTGAACCATCCTTGGGCAGTCTGCTTCACTTCATCAGAAAGATGTCACTTATGCAATTTCATGACAAGTTATGTGTCGATTATCCAGGATCAGGCGTTCCACAAACTTTGTTCACAGGAATGACTGCTGTGGGCTGGGAACCACCAGGGCCAGGATTGTCACTGACTGATGTATGGCCACCTTTGAAACGTTTACACCATTCAAATATCTTACTGCTGCTGTTTGTCTCACCACCACACTGTGCTTGAAGTCTTCTGTAAATATTAACAAGTTTTACGCCTTTGTTCACAAGAAACTTCATCACCACATGCTGTTCCATGCACACACTAAAACTGTTGTCTGCCATATTGAGTAAGGGTCTCTGGACTAGCCAGAGACATGTGCGCTGCCTAATAGTAATAGGGCACGCTTGCCACTTACTACTGTGTGTACTACCGCCACGCTAGCATCCCTTTTTATACCTATAAAATTAAAAGTCCTGGGTTAACTTTAACACTACTCGTACATACTGTATGAGCAGGACCATAATTCTAGAGAGTAGAAATATTTTAGTATATTGAAAAACAATACATGCTGCATCCATTAACTACCACATGCCGCTAACCCACCATAGATCTCATTTATGGGCAACAATGAACACTGTATTGTCTTTTAAAGATTAGTATTTAATAGCGTATGATTTGTCTTAATGTATTTTTTGTTGACAACCGTTGGCAAAGACACCTGTTAACAAACATTAGTGACTAATTAATTTACAAGTAATGAGTTTTATAATATGCTAGGCATCTTGGCATATTCTCAACTCCATTAACATAGAGCTAATATTCACTTATGCATTTATAAATCCTAATGGTTAATTTTTACAACAGCTTGTCTTTAATTAGGTTGTCTTATGATCTATAAAAAGCTACTTTTATTCAAATGTTAAAAATTCGCTCACCTTTTAAAAAGTGTGTGTATATATTAACCAAGATGCCAAGCATTATTTACAATAAAACTCCAATGCAGTTTCAGGAAAACATCCTGTGAAAATAAATGTTAAATTTAACACTTATGACATCCTCTTGTCTCCATTTTGCTGTTCATATGGAGATGTGTGAAAAATCCCTAGCTGTACATGGCTGCCATTCCTCAAATTTAAAAAAAAAAATGTGAATGGAGGGCACACACCACAGAGTAGAGTTCCTACTGATTGACAGTCGTCTGAAAGCAAAAAGGGTACAAACAAAATTATTTGGGTTTCTGGTTTGTTTTTGGTTGGTTTTGTTTTTTGTTTTTTTTTTCATATCATTAGCCCTTCAAGGTTTAGAAACGTGTGTTATTTTTAAAAGTTTGATTAAACATCTTTCAGCAAGTAAGACATATGCAGCCTGGATACTTACTACATGACCCACAAACTGCAACACCCAGTAATGGAAGTATAAGTACTGATTTGTAAGGAGGCTGATATGGCAGTGATTTCTGAGAGTCTCATGTACCAGTCATATGTCATCAGTCTTTAAAGGTCTCTTGTAGACATGAATTCATGTCTCATGTAGCATGTCAGAATCTGTCTAATTGTACAATATCTCACAGAAGTGAGTACACCCCTCACAGTTTTGTAAATATTTTATATCTTTTCATGTGACAATGCTGAAGAAATGACACTTTTTGCTACAATGTAAAGTAGTGAGTGTACAGCTTGTATAACAGTGTAAATTTGCTGTCCCCTCAAAATAACTCCACACATAGCCATTAATGTCTAAACTGCTGGCAACAAAAGTGTGTACACCCAAAGTGTCAATATTCCTGTTGCCACCATTTTTTTCCAGTACTGCCTTAACCCTCTTGGGCATGGAGTTCACCAGAGCTTCACAGGTTGCCATTGGAGTTCTCTTCACTCCTCCATGACGACATCACGGAGCTGGTGGATGTTAGAGACCTTGTGCTCCTCCACCTTCCGTTTGAGGATGCCCCACAGATGCTCAATAGGGTTTAGTTCTGGAGACATGCTTGGCCAGTCCATCACCTTTACCCTCAGCTTCTTTAGAAAGTCAGTGGTTGTCTTGCAGGTGTGTTTGAGTCATTATCATGTTGGAATACTGCCCTGCGACCCAGTCTCCGAAGGGAGGTGATCATGCTCTGCTCTCACAGTACATGTTGGCATTCATGGCTCCCCCAATGAACTGTAGCTCCCCAGTGCCGGCAGCCCCAGACCATAACATTCCCACCACCATGCTTGACTGTAGGCAAGACACACTTGTCTTTGTACTCCTCACCTGGTTGCCACCACACACACTTGACACCATCTGAACCAAATAAGTTTATCTTGGTCTCATCAGACCACAGGACATGATTTCAGTAATCCATGTCCTTAGTCTGCTTATCTTCAGCAAACTGTTTGTCGGCTTTCTTGTGCATCATCTTTAGAAGAGGCTTCCTTCTGGGACGACAGCCATGCAGACCAGTTTGATGCAGTGTGCGGCGTATGGTCTGAACACCGACATGCTCACCCCCCCACCCCTTCAACCTCTGCAGCAATACTGGCAGTACTCATACATCTATTTCCCAAAGACAACCTCTGGATATGATGCTGAGCACGTGCACTCAGCTTCTTTGGTCAACCATGGCGAGGCCTGTCCTGAGTGGAACCTGTCCTGTTAAACCGTTCTATGGTCTTGGCAACCGTGCTGCAGCTCAGTTTCAAGGTCTTTGCAATCTTCTTATAGCCTAGACCATCTTTATGTAGAGCAACAATTCTTTTTTTCAGATCCTCAGAGAGTTCTTTGCCATGAGGTGCCATGTTGAATTTCCAGTGACCAGTATGAGAGAGTGAGAGCGATCGCACCAAATTTAACACACCTGCTCCCCTTTCACACCTGAGACCTTGTAACACTCACGAGTCACATGACATCGGGGAGGGAAAATGACTAAATGGGCCCAATTTGGACATGTTCACTTAGGGGTGTACTTTTGTTGCCAGCGGTTTAGACATTAATGGCTGTGTGTTGAGTTATTTTGAGGGGACAGCAAACTTTCACTGTTATATAAGCTGTACACTCATTACATTACATTGTAGCAAATTGTCATTTCTTCAGTGTTGTCACATGAAAAGATATCATAAAATATTTACAAAAATGTGAGGGGTGTGCTCACTTCTGTGAGATACTGTATGTCTGCAGTTTCTTAACAGTTTTCTAACGGATACATCTACTTGTCCACCACTGGTTTAGATTGATCCTCTTCATTTTCTTAATCTTTGTTTCTCTGACATCAGCTACTAGAAGGCATGAGGTTGCTTTATGAAATTGGTTGGATATACATTTACTTCACAGCCCCCTGGAAGTATATTTGCTCATTACTATAATCTCTCTTAATACATCTACTGTATTTTATTCTATCCTATTTGTTTTCATAAGGTACACTGCACTCACATATATACTGAAACATATCAGCTGAAACAGTGATTCTTAGTAACATATTTATATATTTTTGTATTGCCAGCACTAAATTTTGTTGTAATTTGTTTTTAATTCACTTTCAGGACAAAAAAGAAAGGGTATCCAAGTTTGATACATTACGTCATTCAATAGCAGGGATTATACGATCACCAAAGTCCATGCTGGGATCTTCATCTGTGAGTTATCATGATTTCTCTTTTTGTCTTAAAGGAACATTTTAGTGAGAAGTACATGCAAAGTTATTTTGTTATTCCACTTTAATAATAATTTTTAAATTAAAAGAGGTTGTGAACTTCAGACCTGAAATATGAAAATAGCATATCCCTCTATAATATGTACTTATCTCAATCCAGAGTACTAGGTATTGCTTCTGTCTGCTTCCTCGTTCCACTGCTATTTGCATGAGTCATTTCTGACAAGTTTTCTTGTCACCAGAAGAAAAATGGTTACAGGGAGGACACAGTCTGTGATTGACAGCCTCAGCTCTGTTCCTGTGTGCTGTGTGAGGGGGTGTGTCCCTTCCCTCTAGTCAACTATCCTCACTGATGTAAATTCATCTCCCTTCCCCCTGCATTTTAGAGCTGAGAAATCCTTTGTAAATTCTTCACTTTAAATGGATGTAGGGGAAAGATAGCTGTAGAGATACAGGTGCAACTTATGTACAACCCTGGCCAAACGTTTTGAGAATGACACAAATAATAATTTACCTGCAAGGAAACATGTGCAGTCATCATTGCTTTGCACATAAACTGTTTCACAGGTAAGGATATTGCTGTTACTAAGATTGCACCCAACTCAACCAATTATCGGATCATCAAGAACTTCAAGGAGAGAAGCTCATTTGTTGTGAAGAAGTATAGTTTGGAAAACGAGTGCTAGATCTATAGTAAAAGAGCAGCTAGCATGCAAAGGTAATGCCTCCAAAACCTTCTATGTAACAAAATATAAAAATAACATGCAGCGCTAAGGTGAAATAATATACCTCAATACATAGGAATGCAACATAAAAAGTATATATGATCATATGAGTAGTTCATTAATTCAATGCTTCATAGGTGAATTGGTGATAAAAGGGTGACAAGTCTGTGTCTGATGAAAAAATGATAATCGTGACACTGGTGGTAAATGTGAGAATGAGTTGCACTAACCAGATAGCGCTATATTATGCGCATGTGAATAATGAAATCATCTGGATATGGACATCTGGACCCGGGTGTTCTGACGAGCAGCGACAGGATTCACAGCATGTCAGCCAGGCTTCTGAATGACCGAATTCTGATCGAAGACCACCAGAGGGAGCCAGCAACCAGGATGTCCTCAAACCTTCTTTAGCCAGGTATCCAAAAGAGTGTAGTATGCTCAAAAAGGACCACCAGAGGAAGACTACGTTTTGAAATGCATCTGACGATTCCCTTAGAGAGGACAGGCTCAAAAGGAAAAGAGGACAGGCTCAAAAGGAGTATCTTAGTGCAACACTGTTTTATTAGGTGTAAAATAATGACAAGAAAATAACTCACATTAAAAGAGCAAGTAGCTTGATGGCCAAAAATTGAATAGAAGTCCACGTGGTAGAAAGGTCACTGAGGGTAGCTCTCTGACATGTTTCGTGCTAAAGCACGTTTTCAAAGAAAGCTGACCCCCTCAGTGACTGCTAATATATACCAGGATGACACCTGCACATCAATTAGCGGTAATTACCGCTTCGGCCGTTCGCGCATGCGCAGTTCTCGCTCGCGGCGGCCATTTTGTTGAAGACCTATGTTTACCATAGCCTTGTATTGCAGACATGGTAGATCACCAAAAGGAGTGTAGAGGTGATCACTCTACTTCCTCCTTTGTTTAGCACTGCAGTCTCAGTGTTTAGCTTGTTACCAAACAGTGGAATGTATTAGATGGAGGTAAAAAGAAGTTATTGAGCCATCATTTTATTAATATATCGATGGATTTATATTGATATTGAAGACCCTCTTACGGGAAATTAGCTGTGGGTTCCAAACCACACGGAATTCACATTCAGAAAAGCCCTCCCAATGAGAAACATTTTAGCACCAAACATTGTCAACCCACCGAGACAGCTCTCCTTTAATTTTAATCATAAAGGTATTTATCCGTGTTTAACCGCTGTATGCTTTGTGTTGACAATGGCACCCATAAAAAGTCGATCAAAAGTTTTGATCTAATGTCACTGGTAAATCATATGATATACAAACGGTAATAACCTGTTACAGCACCCACGTAGTGTATCTACTTGAATGTAGCTGCGGGAAGCAGTATATAGGCAGAACTAGGAGACGCTTAAGAGAGAGGCTCAGAGAACATTTAACCAACATTAAAAAACGATACAGAGATCATTCTGTCTCAATGCACTTTCATGTGGCCCACAATAAAAATCCTCACAGTCTCAAGTTCATCGGGATAGATATTGTTAATAACCATTCGAGAGGGGTTTTTAAACGTAGAGCTGTATCGAGATTGGAAACAAAGTGGATATACATATTACACACTTCAGCACCATCTGGACTTAACAATGAATGGGACATTAATTGTTTTATTGAAACAAGCTAATGAGAAATGTCCCATACACCACATAGTTTACAGCCATTAATTATCGTGGAAGGTTAATGCACCGATGTGGCATGTACTGACACATACACTGTTTTATGTGTATATGTTTCAGAATTACACGATCCATAATTATTGAATATATTGCTTTATGGAAAGGCTCCAATGTAAAATATACTGCCCAGCATACTAATTAATTTTATTAATATTTTTATTGTTTATATTACATTACATTTTAAACTCTGAAAAAGGATACTGGAAGGGTAATCACTTCATAAGAACTAAGCTATATGTGTACAGTTACCATTTCATTTATGACAGGTCCTCTTTGTTGCCGTGTGTTGTTTTGCCTTATTTATTCCACTAGGTAACAGATAGGGACTAACTGGTCTATAACTGACGAACAGATCTCCCTATCCATTGTGAATCAAATATTCCGTAAATAAGATTGATGTTTACAGATGTTCATATATGTACAATTTTATGGTTTTATTCCTGTTTATTTTTATGCGTACTTTTATGAATTTTTATTTTCGTTATTTATATTTGCAGTTTTTATATGTTACATAATATCTTATCGTTTGGGTTGTTTACCCCCTTTGTTTTATATACTTTTATATATTTGAAGTTATTTAATGCTCATTATATATTAGGGCTTGCACATACCACTTTAAGATCCGCTGGCACCTGTAGTACCACAGGTGTGGTCGAGCAACTTTATTTGATTTCTATCCACAGCTGATTTCCCGTAAGAGGGTCTTCAATATCAATATAAATCCATCGATATATTAATACAATGATGGCTCAATAACTTCTTTTTACCTCCATCTAATACATTCCACTGTTTGGTAACAAGCTAAACACTGAGACTGCAGTGATCAACAAAGGAGGAAGTAGAGTGATCACCTCTACACTCCTTTTGGTGATCTACCATGTCTGCAATACAAGGCTATGGTAAACATAGGTCTTCAACAAAATGGCCGCCGCGAGCGAGAACTGCGCATGCGCGAACGGCCGAAGCGGTAATTACCGCTAATTGATGTGCAGGTGTCATCCTGGTATATATTAGCAGTCACTGAGGGGGTCAGCTTTCTTTGAAAACGTGCTTTAGCACGAAACATGTCAGAGAGCTACCCTCAGTGACCTTTCTACCACGTGGACTTCTATTCAATTTTTGGCCATCAAGCTACTTGCTCTTTTAATGTGAGTTATTTTCTTGTCATTATTTTACACCTAATAAAACAGTGTTGCACTAAGATACTCCTTTTGTGCCTGTCCTCTTTTCCTTTTGAGCCTGTCCTCTCTAAGGGAATCGTCAGATGCATTTCAAAACGCAGTCTTCCTCTGGTGGTCCTTTTTGAGCATACTACACTCTTTTGGATACCTGGCTAAAGAAGGTTTGAGGACATCCTGGTTGCTGGCTCCCTCTGGTGGTCTTCGATCAGAATTCGGTCATTCAGATGCCTGGCTGACATGCTGTGATTTTTGTCGCTGCTCGTCAGAACACCCGGGTCCAGATGTCCATATCCAGATGATTTCATTATTCACATGCGCGTAATATAGCGCTATCTGGTTAGTGCAACTCATTCTCACATTTACCACCAGTGTCACGATTATCATCTTTTCATCAGACACAGACTTGTCACCCTTTTATCACCAATTCACCTATGAAGCATTGAATTAATGAACTACTCTCACTTATATGATCATATATACTTTTTATGTTGCATTCCTATGTATTCAGGTATATTATTTCACCTTAGTGCTGCATGTTATTTTTATATTTTGTTGTGAAGAAGGCTTCAGGGCGCCCAAGAAAGTCCAGCAACCGCCAGGACCATCTCCTAAAGTTGATTCATCTGCTGGATCGGGGCACCATCAGTGCAGAGCTTGCTCAGGAATGGCAGCAGGCAGGTGTGAATGCATCTGGCGAAGACTTTTGGAGGATGGCCTGGTGTCAAGAAGGGAAGCAAAGAAGCCACTTCTCTCTAGGAAAAACATCAGGGACAGACTGATATTCTGCGAAAGGTACAGGTATTGGACTGCTGAGGACTGGGTAAAGTCATGTTCTCTGATGAATTCCCTTTCCGATTGTTTGGGAGAACCTTGTCTGGAGACGAAAAGGTGAGTGCTACCATTAGTGATGTCATGCCAACTGTAAAGGCCATTCATGTGTGGTGTTGCTTCTCAGCTAAATATTGCACGGTCAATTGTTAGTGCTATTATAACAAAATGGAAGCAACTGGGAACAACGGCAACCATGAGGTGATAGGCCACGTAAAATGACAGAGCAGGGTCAGTGCATGCTGAAGCGCACAGTGAAATCATCAATTCTTTGCAGAATCAATGGCTAAAGACCTCCAATCTTCATGTGGCCTTCAGATTAGCAAAGCAGCAGTGCATAGAGAGCTTCGTGGAATGGGTTTCTATGGCTGAGCAGCTGCGTCCAAGTCCTACTTCACCATGTGCAATGCAAAGCGTTAGATGTAGTGGTGTAACGCACGCCGCCGTTGGACTCTAGAGCAGTGGAGACGTGTTCTCTGGAATAATGAATCATGCTTTTCTGTCTGCCAATCCGATGGATGTGTCTGTGTTTGGCGGTTGCCAGGAGAACAGTACTTGCCTGACTGCATTATGCCAAGTGTAAAGTTTGGTGGAGGGGAGGTTATGGTGTGGGGTTGTTTTTCAGGGATTTGGCTTGGCCTCTTAGTTCCAGTGAAGGGAACTCCTAAGGCATCAGCATACCAACACATTTTGGACAATATCATGCTCTCAACTTTGTGTGAACAGTTTAAGGATGGCCCCTTCCTGTTCCAATATGGCTGCGCATCACCGCAAAAAAGAGAGGTCCATACAGACATGGATGAGTGAGTTTGGGGTGGAAGAACTTTACTGACCTGAACAGAGTCATGACCTCAACCGGATAGAACACCTTTGGGATGAATTAGAGCAACGACTCCGAGCCAGGCCTTCTCGTCCAACATCATTGCCTGACCTGACGAATGCCCTTCCGGAAGAATGGTCAAACATTCCCATACACACACTCCTAAACCTTGTGGACAGCCTTCTTAGAATTGAAGCTGTTCTATCTGCCATGGGTGGGCCAACTCAATATTGAACCCACCCATTTGAATATATGGACTAAGACTGGGATGCCATTACAGTTCATGTGTGTGGAAAGGCAGGCGTCCCAATACTTTTGGCAACATAGTGTATGTAAAGCTCTTTGCTCCCCCAAAATGCTAAGTGAAATCCTATTGAGGGGTTTTCCTGCAGAAGTGGATGGTTCCTGTGATGTATGCAAACATTTCTTGTCAAAACAAGACATGAACAATCCTTGTGGAAGATAGTCCTGGGTTCATGAACCCAGTGGACAGAAGGTTAGGGGCCCACTTTAAGGGCATATTTTTTTTGACAGGTCCTGTCATGTAATTTGCAGTTGCCTCCATGGCTGTTTGCCAGATCATTGCTGTTTAGACGAAACACGTGGCCTGAAACCCTAGCTCTATCATAATGGGTCCCTCTGTTTGCCACTACCTGGAGTTTTTTTTACTTTTGTAACCATTTTGACAGATTTCCAGGATGAGCCTCTTCTCTTTCCATATATGGAGTATCGTTTGGCTGAAATGCTGGTTCCATATAAGTAATGCCTTGAATGGCAACCCTTTGAGAGAGAGTGCCTGTTTTGTCCCTCCTTGGATAGTACATCAGGGAGACCGTGGTGGGTTAAAGTATTGTCCTCCAGAAAACAAAGGATTTCTAGTTCTGAGACTAGGAGAAGTTTTTTTTTTTTTTTTGTCCTCTGAGACTTCTGGTTAAAAACTCTGTCTGGAACACATTTCTTAAAGTGTCATGGATCTTCAAGTCAGCCAAGTCTGGATCTTTTTCCTTCTCAATGATGTGATGCCCTGTCTTGGAAATTTTGCTTTTAATGAATTTTTCCTTACCGTGAGTACCCGCAGTTGGTTGCGCAGCAATCCCCCATAAAGCTGTGCGAATTTCCCTGCAGCCGTATTCCGCCCTCCACTTACAGCAACTGCGGCTAAACTCCACAATTCCTGCTCCTCCAACTGGTTTAGCTCTTTTGAGATGTGGGGAAAATGGAGCTCCCGTGACCCAGGAATAATCAGATGACACTCTCAGGTTGGAGGTTGAATTTACTCTGGCTCTAACCCCAGACTCTTGTTTTATTAAAAGCACACACACGCCCCCCCACACGGGGGGGGGTCAGGTCAATCCCCTCCCACAGAACAATGTATAGGGGGTGTCCATACACGAGAATGTCCATCCTGCTTGGAGTGTAGTGTTTCCTCTTATCTATACTGAAAACCAGTTAAACCAGTCCTCCCCTCCCCCATAAGCTCTCTGTGGAGAGCAAGCTTCCCATCCTTTACATGCTATCAGCTCCTAGTAGTATGTTCACTCTCTGTACAAGCATTCCCTAGATTAAACAGTGTCAGTCTGTATCTGAATGGGCCCGATACGATCTTTATTAAAACACATCCATCCAGATACAGTTCAGGTCGGTAGTGGCTTGTAAGATATACATGAGCCTACACGCGAAGTTGGCACTGCCCGGCGCCTGGCCATACGAAGTCCATGTGGTACTATGCTGCTGATATGTGAATACAGGCCCGCGGCCTACCGCCGACGGCATTCGCATCGAATGCCGTGGTGGCATACACGCCAGTCTATAAGCGCAGATCTGCCATCTCATCCATTACCGAGCTGAGTACTGTAATATATACATTGTAAATGCGCATGGCCTAATTGCAGCCTTCAGAGCGTTAATTAAGCCACACGAGAGACATATGAATAACACTAATATATGACACATTTAAAGTTCAACCTGTAATACAAAATTTCCATGACAGCCCCCACTCATTAGAACAGGAGACATCCGGGGGCTTTTTCGGTCTTCTGGTCTCAAGAAATCTCTGAACGCCTGTGCAGTACTTCGCCGGCTGCTGTTGCAAAAAAGCAATAAACGCACATTATTTTTTCACCAGAAATGTTTTCCTTAAAGGTGAACGTAACCTTTAAGTTGCATATTTACAGTTTATGTGGCTTTTATTGGGGAAAATACATTCTTTCCCAAATTGAATGTTAAAAGCAAACAAAATTTTTAAGTACAACTCTCAATGACACAAAAAAAGTTGGGAGTCAAAATGGGACTAAAATCTACATAAAAACAATGCAATTATTTGCAATCTCATAAACCCATATTTTGTTCACAGTAGAAAGTATAAAACATATCAAATGTTTAAACTGAGTAAATGTTAAATTTTGAGAAACAAATAAGGTGATTTTTAATATGATAGCAACATGTCTGAAAACTTTTAGGACGAGAAAACAAAAAAGCTGGCAAAGTGGTACTAACAAGAGCTGTAAGAATATTTTCAACACATTAGGTTAATTGGCAACAGGCCAGTAACATAACTTGGTATAAAAAGGGCATTTGAGAGAGTCTCAGAAGTAAGATGGGCAGAGGTTCACCAGTTATGAAAGGCTGCGTCTAAAATTTTTTTAACCATTTCAGAATAATGTTCCAGTTTAAACATTCTTTCTGTTTTCTTTTGTGAATAAAATATTGGGTTTATGAGAATTGCAAATCATTGCGTTCTATTAGATTTTACACAACTTTTTTTACATTGGGGTTGTACTTTGCAAACGATATTTGTCAAGTCATTGACTGTGAAAATAATTTTCGTCCGAATGTTTGTATTAATATTCGTAAGAACATTTGTTCAAAAATCTATTAGTGTATAGCCAGCTTTAGCTTCACAAATGGATGTGTGATATTTCCATTAAAAGATGACTCATTGAGGTAGAAAGGAATTGGTTTTGTTTTTGGATTTTTACTTAGGTCAGCAAAATTTTAATGTATAATTTTCAGAATTTGATTTCAAAGTGCATTGTATTAGATGTAATGTACAGCCCGTGCTTGCTATAGTGTACGTGGGCTAAATACTGTATTTAAGATTTCCTCTGGCAGTTATTTCATGCATTCTCCACTTATCAGTATGCAGCTGACCATGCATTATGCAAATAAAAAATAAAAACTGAATGAAGTAGAAATTGCTCAGAGGAAGGCTTATATGTTTCTATTCTGTTTATTTACTTTCCCATCCCCTCTACATGGTGTTTTTTAATGTTCAAAAAGCAAAGCATCTCTTTTTGTAGTTAAAATAGAAACCTTTGGCTGTTTTCCAGCAACAGTGAATGAGAGGTGCACAGTGTGAAGTTGGCAATTAAAAGTAAAATAGCGAGACAAAAAGTGATAAGAAAAGTTATGGCCATGATATAAGCTGTTAGTGTCTTTAGGAGTAATAAAGAACTGGCAATAGCTACAGGCTTTTGGGAAGGAGGATGATTAATTCAAATAAACCCTCATGTACACAGCCTTGAGTTGGAAATATAGGTTTTCCTTGGTTCATCTATGAGATTAAGGCAAGTAGCTCATTTTACTGTAATAGAATAGGTTACAAAAGTTTTTGCTCGGGAGAAGAGCTGCACTTGTGTTGCAACGTGAAGCTGAAGTTTAGTTTATATTTATATATATATATATATATATATATATATTTGTGTTCAAAATAATAGCAGTCCGACATCACTAACCTGATCAATCACTGTTTTTGGTAGAAATGATATTTCTACATGGCAAATAATTTACTAGCAGGTGTAGTAGAGTATTAGAAATCCCACAGACCCAACAGTCATGACATGCATGCTGCTGATTCTGTGTAATTGAATCACTAATTGAAAGGGGCATGTTTAAAATAATAGCAGTGAAGAGTTCTATTAGTGAGGTCATTCATTCTTTGAAAAACAGGTGGCAATTATTGCCCTTATTTAAGGAAGGAAGGCAGCAAATGTTGTACATGCTGGTTACAGTGCATTTCTCTCTGAAATTCTGAGGAAAATGGGTCGTTCCAATGTTCAGAAGAACAGCGTACCTTGATTAAAAAGTTGATTGGAGAGGGGAAAACATATAAAGAAGTGCAGAAAATGATAGGCTGCTCAGCTAAAATGATCGCAAATGCTGTAAAATGGCAACCAAAACCTGAAAGACGTGGAAGAAAGCGAAAAACTACCATTCGAATGGATAGAAGAATAGCCAAAATGGCAAGGACTCGGCCAACAATCAGCTCCAGGAAGATCAAAGAAGGTCTAAAGTGAGTACTGTTACAATTAGAAGACGCCTATGTAAAGCCAAGCTATCTGCAAGAAGCCCCCGCAAAGTCCCACTGTTGAAATAAAGACATGTGCTGAAGAGGTTACAATTTGCCAAAGAGCACATTGACTGGCCTAAAGAGAAATGGCACAACATTTTGTGGACTGATGAAAGTAAGATTGATCTTTTTGGGTCTAGTGGCCGGAGACAGTTTGTCAGACGACCCCCAAACACTGAATTCAAGCCACAGTACACTGTGAGGACAGTGAAGCATGGTTGCAGAAGCATGATGATATGGGGATGTTTCTCATACTACGGTGTTGGGCCCATTTATCGCATACCAGGTATCATGGATCAGTTTGAATACATCAGAATACTTGAGGAGGTCATGCTGCCTTATGCTGAAGAAGAAATGCCCTTGAAATGGGTGTTCCAACAAGACAACGACCCCAAACACACCAGTAAACGTGCAACATCTTGGTTCCAGACCAACAAGATTGACTTTATGGAGTGGCCAGCCCAATCCCCGGATCTTAATCCAATAGAAAACTTGTGGGGTGACATCAAAAATGCAGTTTCTGAGGCAAAACCAAGAAATAGATTAGAACTGTGGAATGTAGTCCAATCATCCTGGGCCGGAATACCTGTTCACAGGTGCCAGAAGTTGGGTGACTCCATGCAACACAAATGTACAGCAGTTCTCAGAAACAGTGCTTATACAACTAAATATTAAGTGATTCAAAGGAAAGCAAAATCTTCAAACATTTTTCAGTTTATATAGTGAATGTTTGAGTTTGTGAAGAAGAATACAAACACTGCTATTTTTTGAACAGTCTAATATTCACTTTTCATCAATTTTTTTAGAGGAACAACACAAATTTGATGTATGTTTCTTCATGTTTTGATTTGGAATAGAATGTGTAGTGTTCCCAATGCATTTGTGTATATGGAAATAAAAGCTATTAGAAGGATTTTGAGCTTTATTCACTTTTTTCGACACACTGCTATTATTTTGAACACAAGTGTGTGTGTGTGTGTGTGTGTGTATATGTATATATAGAAAGTTTAAATAAACACCTGGGATAGTGCTTACAATAGATGGGAAGTGTCCCTTGTGCTGGTATTTTCTGTTGAAGTCTTCATTCTTCTGCCCTCTTTCCCTGGATACCTCTGCAGCTGTGCTTCATGGGTTAATACGATTAAGTGGATTTATTACAGACACTTGTTAAAGGGCTGAATATGCTCACACTTCCTGCCCCCTGCACCATTCATAAAAGCTGTACTACGTCACTTCTTTCAGTGAAAACGCTCTATGAATGGTGGATGGACAGATGAATGAAAGGCCTGCCTTCTCCAATCATAGAGCTTTTAAGCTTTTTAACCACTTACCCTCCTGAGGATTTACCCCCCTTAATGACCAGGCCTCTTTTTTGCTACTTGACGCTGCACTAATTCAACTGATAATTGCGCGGTCATGCAATGCTGCACCCAAATGAAATTTGCGTCTTTTTTTTCACACAAATAGAGCTTTCTTTCGGTGGTATTTGATCACCTGTGCGCTTTTTATTTTTCACGCTATAAACAAAGACCAAAAATTTTGAAGAAAAACGATACTTTTTACTTTCAGCTATAAAAAATATATAGTAAACTTAAAGTTGGTTATAAATTTAGGCCAAAATGTATTCTGCTACATGTTTTTGGTAAAAAAAAATCCCAATAAGTGTATATTGATTGCTTTGTGTGAAAGTTATAGGGTCTACAAACTATGGTATAGATACTGCAATTTATGCCATTTTTTTGCTATACAGCGCTGCGCTAGTTTAACGGACAATTGCGCGGTCATGCAGTACAGTACATAAATTAAATTTATATCCCTTTTTTCCCACAAATTGAGCTTTCTTTCGGTGGTATTTGATCGCCTGTGCGTTTTTTATTTTTTGCGCTATAAAAAAAAAGCTGACCATTTTGAGGAAAAAAAACAATATTTTGGACTTTTTTCTATAAAACATGTCCAGTAAAAAAAAAAAGTTAAAAATCAAATTTAGTCATAAATTTCTGCCAAAATGTATTCTGCGACATGTCTTTGCTAAAAAAAAAACCCAATACGTGTAAATTAATTGGTTTACGTGAAAGTTATAGCGTTTACAAATGGTGGGAAAGATACTCGGATTTTTAAATTTTTTTATACTAATAATGGCATCGATCAGTGACTTATGGCGGCGATCAGCGACTTATGGTGGGACTGTGGCGCACATTCTGACACTAGGGGGGGACTGACTAGGGGTCACTGACATCCCCAGTGACACCAATACAGTGATCAGTGCAAAAAAAAAAAAAAAAACACTGACACTGTACTAATGGCACTGGGGAGGAAGGGGTTAACTTTATTTACTGAAAGGGTTAAAACGTGGTTTTGCCCAGCCGTGCCGACTTGCCACCGTATTTCTACAGTGGCTGGTCGGCAAGAAGTTAAGGATACCACCGACAAACATTTGCAAACCATTGACCAAATCCTTTATTTTGCTTGCAGGTCCTGCAGTGACTGTTATACCGGTCCATTAGAGCTTAGCGGAATAGGTTCAGCTTATATTAAAGTGTGTCTCTGATATCTGTCTCATCCCTAAAATGAGTCTCCTGTCAGGTAACATATTGATGGCTGAAGTGTTGGTCTACAATGTAGCAATACAAAAGACTGCATGAATATGCCTTTTTCATGGTGAATATCTTTTGGAGCTCGCTGGATAATTTCATTATGAACATTACAGGTGGTAAAAGCACCCATTTACCACAGTAGAATAAAGCCTACACTTCACCTTAGTAGTTCGCCTGCCTCTGTTGCCATGTACCTGTTGAACCCTTGGGCCTCTAAATCCTACAAGCCTGCAAGAAAGTTCTCAAGCATGAATCGGCACACCTATTAATCATAGTGGGTAGATGTCTGTTGGCTCTTTCAGGCACCTGATCAGAAAGCATCTTGGATGCCTGGGTAAGGATTGTGGTGTGCAGGCCAGAGTCCAGCTTTTCGCCTCTTCACTGATTTCATGTTGTCCAGCCTGCCTGCATCTCCATGCTGCTCATCTTTAACCAGTTCCCAACAATGCTATACCTGAAGGACAGCTACAGTGCGGTTGTCTAGTTCTGGGACGACGTCAATGGACGTCATTCCAGAACACGATCCTTTGCACGCCCCCAGCGCTGCCGGTGATAGCTGTGTCCTACAGACACAGCTGATCATGTGATACGGTAAACAGCCAATCACAGCGGCCTTTTACCACGTGATCAACTGTGTCCAATGACACAGCAGATCACCAGCTAAATACAGTTGCCAGTTATCGGCTGCACTTTCCTTACGCTGTCACAGTGTGAGAAAAGTGCTGCTGAGAACTGGCAATTGTAAGCAAAGGGATCAGCACTGGCCATTAGGGCACTGATGATCAGTGCCCAGCAGTGCCACCCACCTGTGCCCTTCAGTGCAGCATCATCATTGCCAGCTCATCAGTACCCATCAGTGCTGCCTATCAGTGCAGCCTCATCAATGCACATCAGTGATGGAGAAGAATGACCTGTTTGCAAAATTTTATAATAGAATCAAAGAAAAACTTTTTTTTTTTTTAATTTTTTTGCTGTATAGTGAAAAAAATAAAACACCCAGTGACGATTAAATACCACCAAAAGAAAGCTCTATTTGTGTGAAAAAAATAACAATTTCTTATGGGTACTATGTTGCATGACAACGCATTTGTCATTCAAAGTGCATCAGCGCTGAAAATTGGCCTGGGCAGGAAGGGGGTAGAAGTGGCCAGTAGGTAAATGTTTAACGACCTGCCGACCGCAGATAGCCGAATGACGGCTACACTGCGGCCAGCCAGTTCTGGGAGGGTGTCATATGATGTCCTCCCAGAATGCGCTCTCCTGTGCGCCCCCGGCGATCTCCGTGATCGCTGTGTCCTACGGACACAGCTGATCACGTGATGTGGTAAAAGGCTAATCACAGCGGCCTTTTACCACGTGATCAGCCATGTCCAATGACACGCTGATCACCGGGAAATGCAATTGGCGGTTCTCGGCTGCAATTTCCTCACGCTGTCAGAGTGTGAGGAAAGTACTGCTGAGAACCAGCAGTTGTCAGAGCAGGGATTTGCACCGATCATCAGGGCACTGATGATCAGTGCCCTGATGATGGGTGCCCAGCTGTGCCACCCATCATTGCCACACACCTGTGCTCAGAAGTACCACCTACCTGTGCCCAGCAGTGCCACCCACCTGTGCTCACCCACATGTGCCTACCAGTGCCACCCACCAGTGCCCATCACTGCAGCCCAGCAGTGCAGCCAGTCAGTGCCACCAGTCAGTGCCCAGTGGTTGTGCCAGTCAGTGCCCAGCAGTGCCGCCTATCCGTGACAACTCATTAGTGCTGCCTATCAGTGCCGCCTATCCGTGCCACCTCATTAGTGCTGCTTATCAGTGCTGCCTATCAGTTTCCATCAATGCTGCCTATCAGTGCCGCCTATTAGTGCCCATCAGTGCTGTCTCATCAACGCACATCAATAAAGGAGAAAAATTACCTGTTTTAAAAATTTTATAATAGAAACAGAAACTTTTTTATTTTTTTCAAATTTTTGCACTTTTTTTGTTTATAGCGCAAAACGTAGAGTGCCCAGCGGCGATTAAATACCACCAAAAGAAAGCTCTATTTGTGAGAAAAAAACGATCAAAAGTTCATATGGGTACAATGTTGCATGACTGCGCAATTGTCAAAGTGCGACAGCGCTTGGCCTGGTAAAGAAGGGGGTATAAGTGCCCGGTAGGCAAGTGGTTAAACAAAGGATCCATTGCCTTTGTTCTTTTGACAGAGTTTTTATGCCAACGTTTTCACTGTACCAAAGCCAGAAGAGGGGCATGCACTCTGAATATCTTTTCATACTCAAAAATTTAAAAGAAAAATCCTGACATTTTCAGTCAGGATTGGATCAGCATTTTACCTCTAGTACCATCAAGGTACAAATATTGGGCATTGTGATCTTATTCACAAGATCTATGGCCTCCAATTTTTTTTCTCTTTTTTTTTTTTGGTAAAGAATATGATGCAGGGTCTCATATGTGGCTCTTCTTGTACAACCTTCTGTGACTCCAAGGATATGTTTGGTTTTGTTCTCTCTTCAAAGAATGCCTTTTGAACCTATTGGAGATAGTCCTCTCAGTTCACTCACAAGGTTGTCCCTTGTTGCCATCACTTCTGCAAGACACGTCTGAGCTGGTAGCCACATTCTATTAAGATCCCTTTTTGGAGTTCACAAGGATGGGGTAATATTGAAACCTAGAACCTTCTTTCATTCTAATTTGACAATTCATCTCTGAAAGTAGTTAGGTGGTCTTTTTCCTGTTCCTTGGGGGCCCCCTCAAGATACCAACGGTCACACCTGGACACAGCTACGAGATCTCAGAAAGTGAATGCACTCAAGTCACCTCAGTTGAGATTGCAAACACTTCAGCTTTATTGGCATAACATCAGAGTTTTTATACTGTAGTCTTTGGGCAAACACACCCTCAGACCATCCAATCAAATACATGTACATTTTTTTACCTTAACTCAACAATTATTTGTATGAGGCTTGCATTTTCACTCTTCTGCTTTATCTATCATGCCATATCTGGTCTAACGCCCAGACCATGGCTTTAATCTGACCCAACACCCAAGTTGTGGTTAAAACTTTTCAGAAATGAGAGTAAACCTTATCTGCTTTTTTGTAAAGTTTGCAAAAACACTCATTTCTTCATGAAGCTGGCATAGACAGTTTTTTGTTAGTGTGTACATATCTCATATATGTATGTTAAACTAGCATCTTGTATTAGTGTATACAAAATGGATTCAGTTATATTCCATTTAATCCTTTCAATCTCAACCAGGACAATGTTCTTCCATCTATGTGCCTGACTCCAGTGCATCAGAAGAAAAGTTCCCTTCACTGCCAGAATAAAGTTTGTGCGGTACAGGTTTAACTATCATACATTGCTTCTTTTAGAAAGACTGATAATTTTTTTTTTTTTGTTTTTACTAATGGCCACAGTCTTTAAATCAATTTCTAAAGGTTAATTTTTTTTTTTTTGAAAATGACAAACGTGCCTATACTTAACTACTGTGTTTAGAGGTTTTGCACAGAGCAGTCTGTCCTCCTCTTCTCGCATCCCCCGCAGGCTCTCCTGGCACCTCCTATCTGTTGGCTGCCCCCTCATGGAGCTGCTGCTTGGCCCCACCCCCTCTCCTCATTGGCTGGCTGGCTGTGATTGACAGTAGCGGGAACCAATGGCTCCTGCTTGCTTACTCAGCCAGTGAGCATGCAGAGACCCGGGACAGTGGAGATTGTCATTCACATCGCTGGATGACGATGAGGCTCAGGTAAGTATTGAGGGGGCTGGGGGCACTGCTGCACACAGAAGGTTTTTTACCATTCATGCATATAATGCATGAAAGTAAAATACCTTCAGCTTTTACAACCATTTTAAGGACAAAGTTCCACCATTTCCTGTCAAGGGCACACTATTAGGTCTGTGGGTGCCTCTTGGGCTTTTATTCATAAGGCATTTGTTTCCCAAATTTGCAAGGCTTGACTCCTGGTCTTCTGTTTTACCAGGTTAATGTTTGGGCCTCATCTGATGTCAGGTACCGGACATCGGGTCCTTCAGGTAGTTTTTTGAGTTGCAGGCTGTTTTATTCTATTTTTGTAATGCGGGCCTGTTTTCCTCCCCTCACTGCTTTCACTGCTTTTGAACATCCAAATCATAGAATAACTTCTGATTCTGTGTTTGTAATGATTAAAAAAAATTAAAAATAAAACATGATTTTCGTACTAAATTTAACCACTTGCCTACAGGGCACTTTTACCCTTTCCTGCCCAGGCCAATTTTCAGCTTTCAGCGCTGTTGCACTTTGAATGACATTTGCGCGGTCATGTAACACTGTACCCAAACAAAATTTTTATCATTTTTTTTGAGACATATAGAGCTCTCTTTTGGTGGTATATAATCACCACTGGGGTTTTTATTTTTTGCTTAACAAACTAAAAAAGACTGAAAATTTTGAAAAAAAAAAAAAGTTTTTTTCTTAAATTCTGTTATAATATTTTGTTAAGAAGTAATTTTTCTTCTGTAGTGTTGGGCACTAATGGGCATGGACAGGCATCGCATCACTTGTGGGCATTGACAGACATCACTGATGAGCACTGAAAGTCAGCAGTCATATGGCACTGATAGGTGGCACTGACCGGCATTAATAGGTGGCACTGTTTGGAACTGTGAGATGGCACGTATAGGTGGCACTGGAAGGCAGCTCTGATGGGCACTGGTAGACATTGATATGTTGCATTGATGTGCACTGATGAGCACTGATTTGTGGCATTGATGGGCAATGACAGGTGACACTGATGGGCTACACTGGTCATCAGGACTCTGATCATCCATGCCCTGATGATCATTGTAGATGTTCGCTCTGAGTAATGTCCATTACCGGCTGTGCTCTCCTCACGAGCTGTCAGTGGGAGGAGAGGACTGCCGATAACCGACATTTCCTAGTTATATGTGATCAGCTGTGATTGGATGACAGAGCTGATGTCATCAGCTCTTTACAGTGATGGGTAATTCTGAGGACACAGCACAGCCAATCGCCCCCGAGGGCGGGAGGCGGTTAAAATCAGTTTCCTGGTGTTCATTAGGGGTTCAGGGGTGCACATTTTTTTTCCTGCAAAAATATGTGCATTTATTATTTCTCAAAAGGAGAACTTGGCCTTTAAGGGTTAAGATTGTGTTTTGGCACTAGAAGTTTTGAAGGAAGAGCATTTCATACCATGGGGTTTCTTATATGTGCACAAACAAACCTTTATCAATATCTTGGAACAATTTTGAGACACTGATTTGTATTGTGTAATTACTCTTTTGTGTAAATAATCGCACTTCAAATTAGCTCCTCCTAAATCCCAGTTGTTTGGCTAAACAATGTATAGATATTCACTAATGTTATTGTATTTGTTTTACAAAGTTGAGTGCTGCAGAATTGAAATATTGTTTCATTTATTTCACTGCCTTGTGTGTGACAAATGCATCAAATTTAGCTTATGCACCTTTTTGAGTTTTGAGCTTAGTTTGTTTTGTCCTACAAAAACACATCTGTTTGCTATGTTTGGTGTAATAGTGACAAATAATAACACCGCAAGTCTGGTGTGCTTTTGCACATTTTTGTAAATGTTTGTAAAGTCTCATGATTATGTGTGCATTCACGAAAAGCTATAATGCAGCCTTAAGCAGTTAAGTATTCTAGAAAATCAGTACATTTCAGAGAAAAGTTTGTAATGGAACACCTTAAATTGGTAATCTAAAAGCAAGTTTAATGTAACCAAAGTCTTTCTTTCTTTCTAGTTATTTGATGTAATCTCCACGAGTGAAAAGCCTTTGTCTGAGCAGGATTGGTATCATGGTGCAATTCCTAGAGTTGAAGCACAAGAGCTGCTAAAGCAACAAGGGGACTTCTTGGTGCGGGAGAGCCATGGGAAACCTGGTGAATATGTCCTTTCTGTGTTTTCAGATTCACAGAGGCGGCATTTTATCATTCAGTTTGCTGATGTACGTCTGTGAAAACTTTATTATATTTGTGTCTTTGAATAAAATCTGTCTCTTAAAGTCATCCTTTTGCGAAATACCGCCCCACTACCACCAATCAAGACCATCTTGCTTACATATATATATTTCTTTTAAATCAAGTGATTTGAACCCTATTTCAGGCAAGTCATATTAACAAATATCAGAGTATTGTGACTCTTGCTAAAAGGAAGAATTGGTATTTAGGAAGAGCTTATTGACCAGCTGTGCTTGAATAACTCATTGGGACATTTAGTAGAGGTCACAGGACAATGTGATAATACTTTTATCAGAGGAAACCTGAAGTACTGATTTCTTCATAAAAGATGAAAATTTGAGCTCTTCCTTTTTAATAGGTATGCACTTTTTAAAAGAATTCTCAAATGAAGAACATTTTTTTAGAATGCTGCTGATGACCTTTTTGTGTAGAATTTAGCTGCATTCTTTAATAATTTGTTACCCTGAACAGAATCATAAACAGAATCATGAGCAAACCATAGTGATGTCATATATCCTTTACTGCATTCTTGTGCCAGATTGACAATGCAGAAAGAATTGGGATCTCAAAATCAGCCTGACAAGCAGGTAGCTATGAATAAATGAATTAACATGTGAGCCACTGGAGTCAACAATTTAATCAATTATTGTATTAGGTCGCAGGTTCCCTTGCTCACCCTTATATAATGTGTGCTAAATGGAAGATAAAAAATGAAAAAGATATAGTTGCCGCGCTCTAATACTAATAATCCAATTATAGTAACTTATACTATAAAGTGCATATTAAGTATACCAACTCAATAAAAATATTGGTGTCAACTTATAAATTAACCTGTAAATTACATCACCATTACAAGTCAAATAATGATCACACAGAAAAGGACCAAAAATAAAATATCCATATATAAATGTAAAAATAGAAGTCCAATTATGATATTAGATAAAAAAATATATATATTTATAAATAAATCAATAAATATAAATCAAATAAATCAATCTGTCTCCAGTCAGGGCTGCAGTATGCAAGGTGGGAATGGTAATGCTGCTGGTGAAATTTGTGGATGTTGTGAAATGGAAACATATATATTTTTTTTTAAGTGAAGTGAGGAGCGGTTCAAGGAGGGAGATCCCTACACCCACACAGGCTCATAGAGAAGCTGCAGAATCCCAGTTATACAACTATAGGCTGCCTGGAAGGAGAGTATATTGACATTTATTTTGTGCTGAACTTATATTCACTATTTTTGCACAATTGCACATTGGACAAATTGATTTATTTATAAATATATAATTTTTTTTAATCTAATATCAAAATTGGACTTCTATTTTTACATTTATATATGGATATTTTATTTTTGGTCTTTTTCTGTGTGATCATTAAGCAGGTAGCTATGATTTTCAGTAGAATAGGCCCACAATGGCAACCCATGTGTTGAGATTTCTTTTGATGGAGCAGGATGGTCAGGGTTGATGGGTTATTTTGTTTTACCATATCCTTACAAATCTGAAATAATCATATTTCTGTATATTACCCTATATCATCATCATCCTATTTAAGTGAACCCTTTTGTGACCAAAGGCCATTGATGCCTAGATGCCCAGGCCAAATTTAGGCGGACTTTTTTTTTTTTTTTGACATTTTTATTATTGTGCTATTATTTTAAATAGTCAAATTATTTCTAACAGCCTTTTAAATGGATAGTACTGTTGATGAGCACTGTAGCATGAAAAGGGCTATATTCATTCTCAGGCACTTTGATTTTTGTCAGCTGAGCCTCCAGCTTGAGGTTACTATGTCAGAGCTGACTTCTTGATTGCATAATTAGAAACCACTCTGATATGGATTGAGAGAAAGTCACTACACAACATGTTGGCTGCTTGCTTCAAAAAGGGGGTGGAGATGGTGGGGGAGGGAGCATATAAATTGCATGAGGTATCAAGCTTGGCAACATTAAAGGAAAAGTAAGGCGAAAGCTAGGGATGCACCGAAATTTCGGCTACCGAAACATACCTGCCAAAAATAGCCGATAGGAAAAATTTAGCCGATACAGGTGCCGATAGAGAAGACTGTGTACTGCAGATGTGAGGGGACAGCTGAGACATTCTGGAGAGGAGCAGTGTATACAGTGACTGGCTGTCACTATATTTCAGTGCTGGTTTTTAAATGTAATTACCGGCTTTTTTTTTTTTTCTTCACTCTAGCTCACATAATTAGCTGTCACTTTCCCCCAGCTGAAAGAAACAAAGTTTCCTTTTAGTTTACTTCCTGAGATAAAAGAAACCATTTTCTTTAACTCTAGGGAAAGTGACAGCTAATTCTGTGATTCATAGTGAAGAAAAAAAAAAAGAAGCCTGCAATGACAATGAAGATGACAGCCAATGAGGGAGCTCCCCCCCCCCCTACAAAGAGGACCTGTCACTCATATGCAATAAAATAGCAATAAAATCATTAGTTAAAAAAATTAATAAATTAAAATATACATGAAAGTATTAAAAAAAATGTTGCCTCTCCACCCCCACATTTTGGTTCGGTTTTCATCCCCATGCATTCTGAATTTTTGGTATCGGTTTCGGTACCAGAATTTTCATTTCGGTGCACCACTAACGATAGCTATTTTGGCCCTAATTCTCCTATGAATCACAGGAGTGCAGTTCTGCACTACTGTTGCCGTTTTCAGCCAACAGCAGACTAAAGCCTGTTGGCTGACGTCACTCAGCCAGTCCAGGCTCTGGAAAGATGTGACTTTTGAAGTCTGGTTCCATCCAGGTGCCTGGACAGGAAACTGGCTCAGCTTCTCAGCGTGTTGCTAAGCGCCTGAGCCAGCTACTCCTTCTCCCTCCGCAGCCTGGTGCTTTAGTGAGTTCTGGAGAAGCAGAACAGATAGTTGGTGACTGACAGTCTGTGAATAGAATGCAAGATGTTTTATGAATGGTTGAGGAGGAGGAAGGGGGGGGGGGGGGGGGAGTTCATGTAACTGCTACTACTGTACTGTTCCAGACAACGTTAAGCAGGAGAGCCCAGAGGATTGAAGCTGATAGTAAATATGTCATGAAAACAACTAAAAGTGATTGTCGGCGTTCTTTAAAACCTCCGATCCTCCTCTTCTCGGGTCCCCTGCTAGCGCTTCTGCAGGCTGCTTACTA